>NC_052616.1:51606035-51703419 GCF_016545825.1 Eucalyptus grandis | reverse complement strand
GATTCCCGGACTTTTTTTACTGGATAAGCCTAACCCAACCCGCTGAAGGCCAACTCGTGAAAAGACTTTAATAGATAAATGACATATCTATATTTCACTTATCAAAATGCATCAAAATTTGTTTTACTAGGATAAACACTTGGTTGCTTGGTTCCTTAATATAAAGAAAGGGCTATCAAGCAAAATGGCTAGGAATTGGCGAACCTTCGAAGACGCGGTCGTATTTTTTCATTTCCGTGATGTCCAGGAAGGATTTGACTTAATTTTCAAGCCATTGTCGCGGGCGTTCACATCCTCAATAAAAGTTGTTTCAATGACCGATTTATCTACATCGTTGAACAGGATCAGGTTTCAAGCCCGATTTTTCTACATTGAGTTATCAAAATAGCATCAAAGGTTACCTAAAAGTAATAAATCATATCCTACCTAACTGAGAAAATTTGACAGTATAGATTTAAACTGAAATCAGAAAGTTTTTACATAATATTGAACTCAGAGGGTGCGACTCCACCCTTTTTTGACAAAACACTAATCGACTTAGCCAGAAATTTGTCACTGTCAACTCTAACTTCCTCTCCGGACTGGATATAGTGATCCAGTCAGCACTTACTGATTTGAGTGTTTCTTTTATCGACAAGGCCCATGGTTGTTGGAAGAGGTTTGTGATCTCACTCTTCTCCACTCTGTCTATCGATGAATTTTCGCTTCTCGTGATCTTCTTTATCTATTGCAATGATTTCACTGGAAACATGGAAACAATGGTCATCTGCTTATGTGGCTGCATCAGTGAACCCAAGCTGCTGGTTCCTTTCTTGTAGCGTAATTCTCTGAACTTTGAATTCAAAGTTCTCCTATTTACATGGTTCATTTGCAGTCTTAGTTGGAGGAATGGAGATTCGGCGGTTAGGTCAGGCGGTTTTCAATACTTATGTTGAATTATCAATGAATAATTTCTTGAGGTTTGTCTAGTACACTGTTTTAATTCAAATGATTGAGATGTCAATCTGAGCCTTGGTTCATTTGGGAAGGTGGACTCTGAGAAATCGGTCCACTTTGATAGAAATAGCACAGATACCAACCACCTTTCGAAGACTCACTGCAATTAAGTGTATCATCACAATAAAACCTCTTACTGGCTTTGAAGGTCTCTTATGTTCATTGTGCCAGAAAAATAAGGATCTGAATGTGTTGGCAGCATGGGAGAGCATCGCTGAAAATGTTGGTTAAAATGAGCAGGAGACAGTCAGAGTGCTGGGTTGGGTCAAAGTGGAAAGTCCTTGCATGGACATAGGACAAATCCACAATGCTTGTCATGTTAACTCACCTATGTGTTACCTGACACCGACTAATTATTGTGACATTATGTCACATGTAAATTAATAAAATGAGCTTTACTTTGAAAAAGTCAAATATCATGTTTCTTCCTTCTCTTTCTTTCTATCTTTCTGAGATTAATTACTTTCTTTCTTCTTCTCTCATTTTCAACAGTCGAAATGACATGACCCATTCACTCTCGATACCTAGCTGCACGACTTTTGATTTAAACCACCAAAGTCTTGAATGTTGTTCGTCGTTCGAAGTCGCCCTTTCGTATGTTGAAGCCAACGTTTTGCCCAGATATGGAAGCTTCTGAGAGAGCCACTCTTCGTTGCCGTGAGATTGTGTCGATAACTCACGTCGATTTTTGCCTGGTCAGTACAATTCCATGCCACAGGAATATCTTGTCAATACATTCTCAGCGAATTTTTAAAATTGAAGAAATCATAATCTGTTCAGACTCAGAAAATCTTGTCGATTCTGCTTCGTGAGAAAGTGCAGACCATCCACTCCACATAACCGCTAAATCTTCGTAACTTAACCTCTGGCGACTACTTGGTACATGTCTTCTTAATAATACCTATTTTCTGGCAAGTCGTAGAACAAATTCCTGCTGATATGTTTTTCTAAAAAGTTGTATATTCGCCCTCTTTGCAGCTGTTCCATGCCAGTGGGTCGTTAATTCAGTATTTGATCGATCGAACTAAAGCCTCCTTGAATTGAATAAACACTAATATCTTGAAAATAACCAAAACATCTCCAAACACCAGAAAATAAAGATAGCAAATTTTTCATCTTTCGTGGATTAGGACAGTGAAACTTGCCCACTGCATTTTCGCTGGTCCAGTTCGTATGCAGTTCCAGATGGCGGAAATTTATAATGTGGCTGAGGCGAACAGGCAAAATATGGGAGCTGCATCCGACAGATTCTTCTTCTATCTCGGCATGCATGAACCTGAGAAAGCCAACATGGATGCATCTTGTTACCTACTTCGGAGAGTAACAGCATTCATTGTCCATCCGGAAGGCTTGCCTTCAATCCATAATTGAAGATGGTTGAACACTGTCATAATATTGCCACTTTTAATGGATTAAGGTTGGAATTCGGGAAACAAATCGAGTTGTGTCGATGATCCGCCGGGCTTTGCGCATCAATCTCGAGCAGAGCCAGCAAGGGACCACTATCTGATTTACAAATCCGACCTATACAAATGTATTGCCCTGGAGGTTGAGTTAAAATGAATGTCTCTGATAAGGTGTGGCCACATAAACAGCACCGAACATACTGCGAGATCTTGCTGAATCTCAGGTTCTCTTTGGAAGATTGACTCAATAAATTGATCATTGCAGATGACTAGCCACTGCCAGTTGTTCCAAAGCAAATGAAGAATGTTGCCAAAACTGGAGAGAGAAACAGAATTGTGACAGAAAAATACCAAATTTTTGGCTTCAACTTGTATCTAAGAGACTTTACTTACTCTTAGTCTCGATGAAACTACCTGACTCTGAGGATTATTTATCACATTGGAGATCAGAGCGACGGTTTGCTGGCCTGAGGCTAGTCTGTTCTGCTGGCGATTCTATCAGCAATTCCTGGGTATATGGTTTGGACTAAAGAAAGTTTTCATTTTTCAGTGCTTTTCCAAATACATCAAGGAGAAATTATTTTTCGAGAGAAAATAAACAGTTAGAAATGGCTTTTGCTGAGAAGTACTTGAACCAACAGAAAATGTCTTTTGCATCTCTCTTCCTTTGCATGGCCTTCACAGAGTGTTTAACAAGATTTGAGTTGTAGTTTCTGGGGATGATCTCATTCTTGAACTCTTCAATGCCTTGGGCCGAGGTACTGGAAAGTCTTTTCACAGCTACCTCTTTCCCATCTTTCACTTCCCCTGTTTTGCAATTCACATGCTTTTATTCTGTTGAATCTTTATATTTTCATTTAATGAATGTCCTGCAGAAGGTTTTACCAAAACAAACACAAACCTCCTTCTGAGTTTACTTGTGGTGCTGAACTTGTCTGTGGCAAGTAATACTATCAAAACTGAAAAGGTCAATTCCTGCGAATCATCTTGCTTCAACTGCTCCTTCCATGCTTGCACTTGCATAAGTTTGGCCTTCACTTCAGATAGCATTACTAAGCCACGATCAAGTTAGCACGACTGTGTTCATAATTGGTGAAGAATTACCTGTTTTCAAGCGTAAAATATTATTCAGGAAATTCAAATGGAAAACATAGACATAGTCTCTTACAGTACCAGATCAAAGTCGATGGGAAAGAGGAGCTGAAAAAGATACTCTAGATAGCATGATCAGGTACAAGAGTTCAGAATGAGAATAACACGAGTTCGGCGTTAAACTGGTAGCTGCACTCAATGAGATGAAAAATTTTGGCATCGACAACTTGACTTTCTTTTTTGTTGGTTTTCTAAAGAATAACCATTTTAATAAACCATTTTCGAAATAGCACAACAGAGCTGACGGTTTGTTTGATTTTTGCAAAGATCATAAAGAAGGCAATTTGTTAGGAACAATTAGTAAATTCTTTTTTAGGTCTTTCTAATCTGCCCTCCTCTCTCTCTCTCTCTCTCAGGTCATCTCCTCATGCTGTGGTGAGTCGATCCCTGCCCGACCCCAAAAGCAAAACGTTAAAATTACAAAGTTTTGGCTGACATTTTGACAATTGGTTTAGGATTGATCAGATAATTCCTGGAGTTCAAACAACACCTGCACTCATTTCTTAATCAATTATGAACTGGCTCCAAAGCCTAGAAAATGTTTTTTTTTGAAGCACGTTGCGATTTGCCAACTTTAGAAATTTTTAACCTATGTTCTCAATAAAGCTAAAGGGTAAATACTAACCAATCAATGCAAAGGTTGGTGTCTCGAATTGCATATTAATGTTTCGAGATCTTCCGTAGCTCAAGTGTTATGGCAGAAAGAACTCAGCCTCGTATGCACGAAATTCCCAAACTCCTTTCGCTTAAAAAAATTTCAACCTTTAATCACTTAAATACTAATCATCTTATGACAATGAACTCTGAACACGTCTCCTTGAGTGAGCTGCAAAGTCAATTGAAGTTTACATAAAGCACTAAATTTGCTTTTCAAAGGAAGAGAGCCAAGATGGACCATATTGCTTCTTCAGCCTCAAGATTACTTTGTTAAGACAAATGAGATTTAATGTGGTTCTGAAATGATATTCAAATTCCAAATCAAACAACACATTCAAAATAAAAGAAATCATATGATTCTCTAATGTCAGTGTTCAGCAATGGTTCCATGAGATGTCAGCTATGTTTCTTTCAATTTTATTGCCAGTGTTGATTTTGCTGTCATCATCAAAAATTGCCGTTTCTAATCGAAGATGACTAATATGAAATTGATGGATTTACTATAACTTTGAATTGTCTGAGGCATTACGGAGAGGAAGTCTGATATCACAACTCAGCATCAGCTACGGATGACATGTGGTCAGTCGGTTGTGTGTTTTGCACATAGAGAAGCCCTAAGAATGCATTTTCGCTTTTAGAAGTGTTTATTTATTATTTGTCTAGTCCTCTATTTCGCTCCACAATTGCCATGCCTGTAAGAATTAAGAGCCCTGATCTTTTTTCAATAGTAATAGGAAAGAAGCTGAAATATACTAAAATATGTTAAGATAGAATTTTTTTCAAATATCTAAATAAAATAAGAAATCTATTTCAAAAAATATCTCCCATGGCATACTTAGAGACAAATATCCTCTTGATTTGAATGATAGTTTTCAGTTTGGAAAGCTTGTTTTGATTGTGCTTGCACGACAATTAATCTATCCATTTATATCCCCAAATTTAGGTGTGTAGATTTCATTTTTTATGTGACATTTATATACTTATAAATAACTTCACATGCAAATTAGTTCTTTCCTTGTCAAAGTTCGGAAATTTGACAATTAAATACACTTTAATAAGGGCTTTGATCTGAAATAGCCCATACCGGATTCAGCCGAATAATTTGTGATTTAGGTCTAGCCCACTGATTGAGCCCAAAATTTACTCTCGATCTATTTGGGCTCAGCCGAAAAATTGCTCTAGGCTTGAATCCGGGTCCATGAGTCCAAAATCAGCGTCCGCCGATCATGTGTCCTCTTTACATTAGTCCACATGATCAACTATGCAAATGGATCCGAGCAACGTGACCCGGATCCGAACAAGCACACGGACAAAAGTGCTCCCGCATTCGCAATTTGCTCCTTTCTTTTCAGTTTAGCCAGATATCCGATGGTTTCCCATGATCGCAACAACTTCAACTAAAATCCATACGTTTGATTCTACGTTCGACTGGAGCATTGAGAACATGGCACGATTTTGCATCATCAGAACTTCGTTCCTCAGAGTTTTGAAGTGATTTTGTGCATTTGGTATGATGGTGCATTGAAATGGCAATCCTTGTTGTTTTTCTGCTTTAGGCCAAGCAAGAAAATTGTGAATATAGTTACGGATGATGATCTGGACAGGATTGTAAAGTGTTTTCCGTTTTGATGATGCACTTAAATTGGGCTAGTGGTGCTTATAGGTGTCATATCAAGAATACTGGGCTAATTTACGTTTATGTTCTTCGAAATGGAACCTAAGTTTAGTTTCGATTCAAATTCCATTTTCGAATACTGCTAAGACACCAATCCCAACTCGATGCTTATGTTCCGCCACTTTTCACTTAAAACAATTGATTCTGTTTTTTATATTGGAAATTTAAATCAAAATTCACTTTTTGATAAATTTCTTGTTCCCACAATAATTTTTTTTCCTCTCTTCTTCTATTTTCTTTTGACTAGATGAGAGCCAACAACCTCAAAAATAAAACCACTTATTGAAAAAGTTGAAACAGACTTACAATGATTAGGAGTTGATGGATGTAATCTTATCAATTATCAAATGAAGAAAAGAGAAGACATTATTCCAATGAATACTCAAAAACCATTTTAAGATCTACTATCGGTGAACAAGAAGTTTACTTTCGTTTTTTCTTGCTATTACACTATATTATCCGTTACAAGTTTGAAAATTGAATTTCTTTCCAAACAAACCTATTTCAAAAAGTTTTTGGAAGCGCAAACAAACATACCTTAACAGCAACATGACTCAAGTGATTGGTTTGAACTTGGCCAACTTCTTAACTCAAAACCCAAAATTTGTAAATTCCGATTTCGATAATCAATCTAAACGGTGTTAACTTCAAGTTAATTTGGTTTGTCGATGTGTCCATCAATTACTCAGCCGAATTTGCTTCTTCTTCTCTGGGAAATCAACAATCCTCTGTCAAGATCATCATCCATTTTCTCCATTTCTGCTAATCCCTCGCCATAAAGCCAGAAAACAAGAAGGATTGCTTCATTAATGACATCATAGCTGATGGGACATCACTGAAATATTGAAATGGAAGAACTTCAGAAGATGTAACTGAGCACTAGTTGCTTCTTGGACTTAAGTTGTTGCACCACATGGAAACATCGCCGGTTAAACTGAAACAAAGGATCATTAAACTGGGAATGGAGCGGGGTGTTTCATTCGCTTTCAAATTTGTTCGGATACAAAGTCGAATATAAGCGATATAGGTGGATCACATTATGATAGATGATCAGGGACGCAATTATTTTAATTTCATAATCGCTTCTTTACTTCAACAAATACAGAATTATATTTATCTTTCATTAATAAATTTCATATCTGAAATCAAAATCCAAAAAACAAAAAATAATATTTTTCTTATTATTTATATCTGTCTTTATCATCTAACATAGAGTAGATTACTCATGTAAATTACTATGAATTTTAATGCACTGAAGGAAGGGGAAGGGAAATAAAAATAAATTAATTAATATTAAATAAATTTAAGCCGAGATCAAAGAGATCGAGAGTATTTTCAAGGTTAATTATGGGATAGACGATATCACAATAATTTCATAATCAATTCATATTATATGTGGGCTAATTTCGACAAAGCCTGAAAAAAGAAATTCGTTTATTTCATTCTCACTTTTCAAATCTCGATAGCAAAGAACTAATATGAAGTTATTTATAACTATAAAATTCACTAAAAGAAATGAATGACATACTGATTTTCGATTGATTATGCTTAAATAGCAGATGCTTAGTTGTTGCGGTGGTTACACCAAAGCAAGCTTAAGGTACTGCCATTTAAGGTTCAATAATTGTAACACACTCATCTACTAAAAATGGTCTTAGTACTATCCCAAAGCTTGGCTTGATATGAATTCAAGTCATTGCTGCATATGGATATATTGCTTCACTAATAATTCACACAATAGTATGGCAAGATTGCGTTTTATTGGAAGAAAGTGTTTCACTCATGGTAATACTTGATATGCCATCTCGGCCAAAGTGCCAATACATAACAATCTCCAAGGAGCGTGCTTCAAACCCTCGAAAATATTGCATGCCGACTCGACCAAACAATGGCAAACTGCATTATTTGAACTTATAATTTAATTTAATTGTATTTGAAAGTAAATTTGTTAAAACATTTAAATGAAACATTTTAAAATAAACTTTGAATTAAAATTTTTTAAAAAGATCAAAAAAAAAATTATTATTTAAGTAGGGCTAGAGAACTTAGGCCAAATATTTTGTGGTGCTGCCATTTGATCCCGGGAAAGGTGCCAGACAATAGGTGAGGGTCACCAAGTCACCGGGCCCCTAATTGCCGTGGACTCCCTTTTAATCAGGTGTATGACCCTAAGACAGAATCCGGGAGGTAGGGAGCCCCCTGCAATTCCCCAATGAGGAATCGTTTCCCCATTTGAGTTCTACCCTTTGAATCTAACAAACATAAGAAAAAGCAGTTTTCAGATTTTTGTGCTATTTGGAAAAATATTTAAAAAAAATACAGAGAGAAAAACCAACCAAAAAGAAAGGAGTCCAACTTTTGTTTGGGCAAGTACTCACCAAAATTTTTCATCTCCTTCATTGCAGCAACCAATGAGTTTAACCAGATTTCGATGTTGGGTTTTGATATTAGGACTATCTCATTCTCAACTCCTCTCTCCCTCTTTCCTTTTGCTACCTTTTTCCCATCATTCATCTTTTCCTTTTACAAAATAGCTTTTAGACCTTGAACTATTTCTATATTTTCCATTTAATGAATTTCCTGCAAATTGTTTTTTTTTTTTAGCCACGCCGAACCAATTCGTCGCCGCTTGTATTATTTGGCAAGTTAGCATGCAAACAGTGTCATTTTTATGTGCTTTTCATGCATTTCAATTTCGTAGCATTTTGCCCGGCTTTTCAGGCTAGAATTGCACTGGAGCCTTTCATTTTTGAATTTTGAAGATTAAGTAAAATCTTATAGCATAGCAACTTAAGTGATAGGAGCACAACCCTATGAAAACACTGATGTGGCTCAGTACTCCTCAGTGCTTCTTGATTAAACTACCAACAAATGACATGCAAAACACAGAATCGCATTTGTTGTTAGGAAATTTATGATGTTTTGAAGTTTTGAAGATTTGTTAAAATGAAAGGCCATTAACCTGTTTTTAATTGACAAAGAACATTCTCCAAATGAAAATCCTGCAAGATATTTTTCGTTCATATTGAAAGAAGGAATTTATTCAGTTCGTGATTCACCAAACAGTTTAAAAGCACCATGTTCAACTACGCTAGACTCCAAAGCTGAATAATCTTTGATCACATTCTCTGCTTTTAAACATATTTAGCTTTAAGGTTTGACAGCAACTGAATAAGTTCAGCTTTGCCAATATTTTTCTTCTGGTTCTTCAAGTCTTGACTTTGACAATATCCCTTAAGCATCTTCATCATTTGCAAATCATTGCTCAACCATTAAACACGTTCATAAATTTGCAATTTTTTTTGTCATCTTCAAAACTTCAAAACATCATAAGAATTTCCTAACAATATTTCATGCAATTCAGTGATACTCAAGGTCATCTCGAGATGAATGTATAATCTGAAGTAATTAATCCGAGGAAGTGCGGACCCCTTGATTGCCATAATCTCAGAGTACAAAAGACACTTTGGGCGCCATAAATTTCGAAAGATCCATTGTGCCAAATCTGAAGTAAAATGGAACTTGAGTGCCAATTGAAACCGCCAAAATGCCGATGTTGCATTTTCTTCAAGTTAAACCCTTCAAAACGAACCGTTCTCTAGCATGCTAACGGGCTATGTTATGCAAAAAACTCGCATTTGGATCCGACGTTCTAGCAAATTAAAATAAAAAAAAAAAAATCAGTTGTGCTGAAAAAAGGTCAATTCTTTAATATCTTTTCTGATCTAAGCATCAATTTCAAGTGATTATACATGAATTCGAAACACTTCTTCCAACCAAACGCATTGGTCTTTTATTATTACTATTATTATTAATTGTCCGTGCAATGTGCAATAGTATCCATATACTTTTAATGACTTTGAATTCATATCAAACCAAGCTTTGAGATGAGTTTACTAAGCCATTTTAGTAGATGAGTTATTTTTAATTATTGAACCTTAAACAAATTCTGGCAGTACCTTAAAAGCTTGTTTTGATTGTGCTTGCAAGACAATTAACTCTACCCCAATTTAAGCTTATGTCCCATCGAAATCGAGGTGTGTAGATTTCATCTCTTTAGGTGACATTTATATAGTTATAAATAACTTCACATTAATTAGTTCTTTGCTTGTCGAAGTTTGAAAATTTGACAATAAATAAACGAACTTCTTTTTTTTTGAAAAGTCGGGCTTTGATCAGAAATAGCCCACACCGAACTGAATTGATTCAGCCGAATAATTTGTGATTTAGGTCTAGCCCACTGATTGAGCCCAGAAAATTTACTCTCGATCTGTTTGGGCTCAGCCAAAAAATTGCTCTAGGCTTAGCCAGCAAAGTCCTTTGCACCCTCCGCTTCCTACCCGAACCTTGACTTAGTGCATTGCTACCTTCATAGTTGATTTGATACATGAGTAGATCTACTCATATATTAGATGATAAACACAGATATATGTCTACTAGCTAAAATATTAGGGCGCGTTTTCTTCTGGACGCTGCGATCTCAAGTCAGTTGATGTGTACTATTGAGCGGCCATAGAAATAGCCTTCTGGACTCGTTGACTGGACCACGACAACGACTAAAGAAACTCTCGCTTGAATCCGGGTCCATGAGTCCAAAATAATTACGTCCGCTGATCATGTGTCCTCTTTACATTAGTCCACATGATCAACTATGCAAATGGATCCGAGCCACGTGTACCCAGATCCGAACAAATTTGCACACGGACAAACCCCTTGCTCCCGCATTCCCAATTTGTCTCCTTTCTTTTCAGTTTAGCCAAGATATCGGCGATGGTTTCCCATGTCGATCGCAACAACTTCAACTCCAAAAGCCACACTGTTTGATTCTCCGAATCAAGCCGCTTGGAGCATTGAGAACAGCTCGATTGCATCTTCTGAAGTTCGTTCGATTTCAAGTATTTCAGTGATGATGCATTTGCTATGATGGTGCATTGAAATGAAGCAATCCTTGTTGTTTTTCTGGCTTTATGGCAAAGGGGTTCAAGAAATATTGTGAATGGAGTTACGGATGATGATCTTGACAGGATTGTTAAGTGTTTTCCGTTTTGATGATGCACTTAAATTGGGCTAGTGGTGCTTATAGGGTGGTTCTTGTTGAACTATCTGGGCTAATTTACCCGTTTATGTTCTTAACGAAATCGAACCTAAGTTTAGGTTTTGATTCAAACAGTCCATTACATCGGCCCATCAAAAAGTTACAAACCAATCCCACTTGATCATGTTGCTGTTTAAAGGCATGTTTGTTTCCACTTCCAAAAACAACTGATTCTTTTTTTTTTTTTTTGGAAATTAAAAAAAAAAAAAAAGAATAGAACTTCGTTTGATAAATTTTTTGTTCCCAGAAAGAAAAATCTATTTTTTCGCTCTTGGGAATAGATTTTGCATAGAATCAATAATCAGAAAAAAAAAAAAAAAGTAACTTCTTGTTCTCGGGAACAATTCTTAAAATCTTTTTTTTTCTTCTTCTCCTCTCTTCTTCTCTTTTCTTCTTCGGCTAGATGAGGGCCAACAACCTCACCTGAGCATCACCGGCCCCCAGTGACATCGAGCCACATCAATTACCAAATGCATTTTTTTTTTTTATTTTACTTAGAAACTATTCTAGGGAATGGAATTAGAAAAAAAAAATACTCCTGAAAAGAAATTATTCATGGGAATAGAAATATTACCATACTCACCCCTAGTGTCCTTCTTCCGTTAAACCATATCACTCTCGAACTATGAGATTACTCAAAGAACACATAACACCACTTATTGAAAAAGTTGAAACAGACTTATAGAGATTACTCGAGTTGACGCACTCGTAATCTTATCAATTATTCGAAAAATGGTGTCAAAATTTGAGTAAAACATTATTCCAATGAATGACTCAACTAAACCATGTTCAATTGTTAACGTATCGACACCTAAACGCTACAAAGAAGCTTGTTTATGGCGTATGTTTGTCTTTTGCTATTACACGTATTATCCATTACAAGTAACTTGCGCACAAAACTTTGAAATTTCGTTCCAAACAAACCTACTTCAAAATCGAGTTTTGTCAAAGCCTGCCACTCCACACAGCCTTAGACTACCATTTCCACAAAAATCATAACTAAAAAACTCCTTAATTGAACCTTGTAGTTTAAAATTTACTTAACTCCAAATTTGTGCCATAATTTCCAAAATTACTCCAATTAGACGTATCATCAACGTGAATACTTACTAGGTGTTATGCTTCATAGTTAATTTGGTTAGTCGATGTGTCCGGATCAGTAATGCATGTACGATTTTTTCCTTCTTCTCTCTTTTTCCCCTTTTTCCTTCTTCACGGTCGAGCTTCTCGTTTTTCTTCTTTTACTTGTTCTAACGCTGCTTTGACTTCACGTGAAATATGTAGAGAAGAAAAAATGAAGATGGGCTGAGTTTGTCTATTAAAGACATGGGCCTAGGCTTGATGGGCCATCTATTACACCTCCCAGCTACATGCGAAGCTCCTCTGAACAAATTGCTCCATCATTCAAGCTTTGGGCCACTTTCTGTTTTCTTTCATCTTCTTGGATAACTCAGAGTTACTCAAATAAACACTAGGATGAAATTCAGAATATGATAATATATATCCTATCTTGCATTTGATACTTATTCAAGACATGATAAAGTCGGATATAACTGAGATATGGGCCGAATTAAATCATTCCATGAAGGAGGTGGGATATAGGTGGATAACATTTCTAATATCCATAATAGGAAATTCAAACTTCTTAAATTAACAAAATTAAAACTATCTTTCAAAATAAAAAATATTTGATTTATAATATAAGAAATTCAAAATAACAAAAAATAGTTTTTTCTTATTTTTATTTATATATTTGAATTAAATTCTATCTTAAACATATTTTAGGTATATTAGTACAGCTTATTACTTAATTAAAAATTTATTAGAGAATGATGGAAGGGGAAGGAAGAAATTAAAAAAAAAAAGAAATTAATTAAAAAGAGGAAAACTAAATAATAAATAAATAAATATAAAATAGGCAAGAGTATTGCAAGAGATTCTTACTCTCTATTTGTAAAATTTTTGGTTCATTTATAATGATATGACAATTATACCAAATAATGTACAATGATATAGTATGAATATATTTGACTTTATTACCGTAATCATCGGACAATTGATAGGATATAGTAAAATCCTTCAATTTCATATTAGTCATATTCTGATTAGAAATCCGAACAACCAAACGTAGCATAATTTTTTGAAAATAACAACAAAATCAGCTACAAACGAAGGAAAATAAAAATGAAAAAACATAGCTGTCATCTTCCTTCGACCATTGTATTAGTGACAGTGTTAACAGACCATATGCTTTCTTGCTGCGGTGGAATAGCATGATTTGGCATTTCAGTTTGGAAAGTGAATATAGGCTGTCTCGGCTGAGGAAGATCTGATTCACCGCTTAGCATTAGAACCACATTCGTCATGTTTGGTCTATCCATAGCATAATCTTGGACACAGAGAAGCCCAATGTGGATGCATCTTATTACCTCCACTGGAAAGCTAACATCAATTGCTTCATCCAGTAGGTCCAATGCTTTGCCTTCACTCCATAATTGCCATGCCTACAAGAGAACATTGTCATAATATTGCAGGGAACTTTTTATATCGATTAAGGTTGAAATTTGGCACTTACGTAGGAAAGGAGATTGAGATATCCCTGATCATACAGGGCTGAGTTCTTTCTGCCACTAACAATCTCCAGTAGCAACACTCCGAAGCTATAGACATCAGACCTCTCAGAAAATATTCCGCCCATAGTGTATTCAGGAGACATATAACCACTGCATTGATTTGAACTTAGTATTTACCCTTTTAACTGTATTGGGGAACAATGAGATGAAACATTTCTAAAGTGACAACATCATTGTGCTAAATCAATCATTTCTATCTGCTTTCAAAAGATCGACTCAAAAGATTGATTATTTAAGTAGGGCTAGAGAACTTACAAGGTTCCAACAATTTTGTGAGTGTTCACCAAAATTTGAGTGCCCTCGAACATTCGTGCCAGCCCAAAATCTGAAATTTTTGGGTTCATCTTTTCATCCAAGAGAATATTGCTCACTTTTAAGTCACGGTGTATGACCCTAAGGCAAGAATCTCGATGGAGGTAGAGAAGTCCCCTTGCAATTCCCTCAACGATTTGGAATCGTTTGCCCCAGTTGAGTTCTGCCTTCTTTTTTGAATCTAACAAACATAACAAACAAGAACAGTTTTCATATTTTTGTGCTATTTCGAAAAATACATTATTAAAAAATAGTTATTCAGAGAGAAAAACCAACCAAAAAGAAAGGAGTCCAAGCTTTTGTTTGGCAAGTACTCGTATACCAAAATTTTTTCATCTCCTTCAGTGCAGCTACCAATGAGTTTAACCAGATTTCGATGTTGGAGTTTTGATATTAGGACTATCTCATTCTCGAACTCTTGAACACCTTGGGCCGAGCTACTAGAAAGTCTTTTCACAGCTACCTCTTTCCCATCATTCATCTTTCCCTGTTTCACAAATCACGTAGCTTTTAGACCTTGAACTATCTCTATATTTTCCATTTAATGAATTTCCTGCAAAATGGTTTTACCTTGTAAACAGAGCCAAACCCTCCTTGCCCGAGTTTACTTGTCGTGCTGAACTTGTTTGTAGCAAGTAGTATGCTATCAAAACTGAAAACAGTCAATTCCAGTGCATCATCTTCCTTCAATTGCTCTTTCCATGCATTTCCTTGTAGCAGTTTGCCCGGCTTTTCAGGTTTACCTAGCAAGTCAAGGAGCCTTAAGATTTTTCTGAAGTTTTTTGTGTTTATTATTGGTGAAGAATCAGCTTACTATCTTCATAGCAACGTAAGATTAAACAAGATAGGAGCACAACCCTCTGAAAACACTGATGTGGCTCTTTTTTAGTACCTCTTTTCTTAGCTCTCCATTTGCAAAGACCAAAAACAAATACTGCAAAGAACAGGATCCCAGAAACAGTACTCAGGCTGATGATAACGGCTTTCTGTGACGATCCTCCTTAAAAGGGAAAGAGAGTTATGCAAAAGACAATTGATGTTGACTCAAACGCATCTCAATGAAACCATTTCTAACCTGTTTCTACATGTGCAACTCGAACAAATAGATTTTCTCCATCCGTAGAAAATTCCTCAAGATCGATGAGGTTTTCTTTAGTCCAAACCATACACCCGATGGTGCTGACATAAGAATAAGCCAAGCAAGAACAGTTGCTCTGGCACCAGCTTAAACATCCTTCTTGATCTCCAATGTCTGATAAATAATCCTCAGAGTCAGGTAGTTTCATCTGGCTCATTTGCCAAAAGGCATCTTTCTTTACAATTGTTGAAGCCGATGTGCTTGTGTTTTTCTGGCAATACAATTCTGTCTCTCTTACACATCCTCCGGTCCAGTTTCCACTGTTCCATTCTTCATTTGACTTTGGCACAAACCCATTTAAGCATCTGCAAATAGGCAAACTCATTGAGTTACAAACTCCAAAGGGACCACAAGTTCCATAAGTCTCGCAAGTATTGTTCGGTGCTGCCCAAAGTGCCAACCACACCTTAGCTCCATCATCCCAGGACATTATCTTAAGCAATCCTCCAGGCAAAACAGACATGTATACATAGGTCGGCTTTTGTAAATCAATAGATAAGTAAGTGGTCCCCTGCTGAATATCTTGCTCGACATTGATTGCACTCGAGTACGATTGGATCATGTTTTTTATGCCGATAAATTTCGATTTGTCCCATTGTCCGCCTCTCCAGTAAGGGGTGGAACCATTCCAAGTGAAAGGTTGAGGCGGCGTCTCCGATGTTATCCCAGTCAAGAACCTTCCAGGGGACGGATCACTGTAGCTTCTCCAGGAAATTAAATAGAGTTTCTCCCCAGTCCTGGCATTTACTCCCATCTTCATGCCCGGAAGAAGAGTATCTGTCGGATCATCGAAGCTTCCCCATATTTTACTATAATTTGCATCCTGCAGTACAAAATTTCCACTATCTAATAGCGCCGCTGACCTATAATTGGACCGACGAGAGGCATTGGTAGACCAAAATATATTCTGTTTTCCATCCACGAGCTTCAAATTCCCATCACTGCCTATCATTAATTTCGCAGACTGATCTGGGTACACAAGCGGCAATTCCCTATTGGCCACCCACACGATTTTAGGAGGCGCCAAGTTCTTGTACCATATCCCAACATACTGATTTGCTGACCCGTTTGGCGTAAAGAACCCAAGCTCGAAGATTTGGCCAGAAGAGACGAGAGTTTGGTTCGGGAAGAGTGGCTCCGATGTCGTGATATTGTAAACCACGCCTCTGGCTGTTTGACTTGCCTGAAGTAGGATGAAGAAGACAAAGCAAGAACACCGACTAGTCATAAGTGGCATAATAAGAATGACTGAACGACCCTAGCGAGTTCTGTGGGTCGGTTGATTCTGCACTTTCTGGCCCGAACAAGAATCGATGAACAAGATTTTCTGAGAGTCTAACCCTTGGTGCTCAAGGTAGGATGTCTTCAGATTTTAATCCTTTCCTTTGAAGAATTGACAAAATACGCTACAGCTATTTATGAGAATTTGACCACTGCCCAGTCAAAATCCGACGTGAGTTGTTTGACGACAAAAGATCTCACGGCGATGAGGGTGTCTCACCTGTAATGGTGGCTCCATTTAAACGAACACAACCTGTCATGGCTTCAACATGCAAAGGATGACCCCAGCGAACGACAGACCGAGATTCAAGACTTGATTGAGCAGTGCGAGCTCAAAGGATCGTGCAGCTGCAAAGGTATCGAGGGTGAGATGGATCATGTGGCGGCGCCGGTGACTGTTTGAAGTAGGAAGAAGAAGAAAAGTAAGTGGCCAGAAGAGAGAAAGTAAAGGGAGAAGAAAAGAAAAGGAGATATTTGAATTTTCCAAAGAGTGGGGCTCGTTTTGTATAAGTTTCCATGTGTCCAAGGTAATCACAATAATTAGGTGAGTTCACATGACAAACGACTGTAATGGGATTCAATCCTCGTGTCCATGCAAGGACTTGTCCACCGACAAACCCAGCACTCACATTTGTCTCCTCTGCTTCTCAGTTTAGCCAACAGATCAGCGATACTCTCCCATGTCTACTGTAACACATTCAATCCTTGTTGTTTTTCTGGCTTTTTGGCAGAACGATTCCACAAGAAGATGACCTTAACAGGATTGTAAAGCGTTTTTGTTGTGATGATGCACTTGAATTACAGTAGTGGTGCTTCGAAGGTGGTTGCGCTTGAACAATCTGTGCCACATTTCAATCCTAGGCGCCGATAAGGCCTGTCTCAGAGTACAATTGCTTGCCCAGAATGACCCAAAAGGTCAAGATTGACATCGAATCATTTGAGTCAAGACGGTGGCTTAAAAAGACAATCTTTTCCAGGAGCATTTCTTCATTGACTAATTCAACGAGAGATTGTTCCTCGCCGCTGTTCAAATTTGACTCAGCCTCTAAACTTGAATCTCCTTCCTCCACGGAAGGAGCTGCGTTACGCGTGAAGACCATGTAAGAAGAGTGGAACTTGGAATTCAAAGTTCTAGAAATTCGCCACAAGAAAAGCAAACCAACAGCTTCCGAGCTCACTGATGCAACCATGAGCACAAAGATGACTCGTTGATTTTCCATCTTTCTAGAAAGAAATCTCATTGGCAATAGACATAAAAGAGGCATATATGCGAAGCGAAAATTCTGCATCGATGATAAGCATTGGTGAGTGAAGAAGGGTGAGATCCTGAAGCCGCCCATGGCCATGGAGGATCCTTGGGATTCGTAAATGCCGTGTAGAGTAAAAAGCACTTCAAAATCGAGCAAATTTGGTAGGATAACTACTATCCAGTCGGAGAGGGAAGTTAGAGTTGATGATTGACTAAATTTCTAACTAAGTCGATTGAAAATAAGAGGGGTGTTTTAGTCAAAAAGGGGTGGAAATAACCCCACCCTCGAACAAGTTCCAATATTGTCTTAAAAACTTGTCATGATTCTGCTTATGGGACTTCCAACCCTATACTGATCAAATTTATATCCAGTTAAAATCAAAACTTGTGGATTTTATTACTTTAGGTGAACATTTGTATATTACTAGATAACTCTATGTAAAAAAAAAATCAGGCTTTGACCTGAGGGCAGAGGCAACCAGACAGAATAAAAAATCAAACTGATTCAAACAACTTTTGGTGAGTTCGGCCAAGAGAAGACCCTTTTGATGTGGCTTATCATTCGTCAAATCGAGTTCCCTGGACATCACGAAATGGAAGAATTGCTCTGACCGCGTCTTCGAAGGTTCGTTCATTCCCTAGCCATTTTAGCGATAGTGCTTTCTCTATGATGGTACATTGAGAAGAAGCAACCCTTATTGTTTATCTGGTATGACATCCTGATTTTTGAGTCTGATTTTGATGAGATGAAATAGGTTTTTCATCGACATGTCTATAGTCTTTTTTCTCTGAGTTGGCCACTCACGAGTTAACTAGCTTATCAAGTGAAGCCGTTAAAGAATCCAAGTGCAATAACCTTGAGAATTCGAACAAGAAACAATTGCTTGACTATGCTAATCTGCAAGGGTTATTACGGCACCATCAAAATCGATCAGAGACCGGAGATAGGTCGATTCAATCGAGATATGTGATTCATGCGTGGGTGATTCCACCTAATTGCAAAATTTCTGTCGAACGACACTAAACCGATTTTTCTGTCATTTTCGTACTGATGTCCATATTTGAAACCTCAAGATTTTCACAACAACTGAGAGTCACTAATGTGTCAAAGATGTATGTTGTAGCTCGAAAATACTCGACCATGGATCAATGGCATTAAAAATTCCTAAAAGCTACCCGGTAAATTAGGACGCGCTAAAATCACGTCAGATTGAAATTAACCACGGAATTTAACTCAATTTTAGAAATGGAAAGTTCTATCATGTCATGATTCATTTTAGGAATGTTGACTCACTTTCCCAAATTTTTTTGGAAATTCCAAGATTTTTATGGAAAATCGATTCGGAAAATGAACGGAAATTCGGTTTAGCTCATTTGAAGGAATTTTGACTTCTAAGCCGAGCTATTGGATGTTGGGAACTTATAGAAATTTATGTGGGCTTTTTCTTCAACAAAATCGACCTCAATTGAAGAATTTCGTTAAGGAATTGAAGCCCCAAAGTGTGAATTTCGGAATTTAAGCTTGGACAGCAAATTTTGGCATCAATTTGGTTTAATTGTGGAATTTTAGGCTAGAAAGAAATAGGAGACAAGGTGATATGCTTGAAGACCAAGGGGAACAAAGCTTTAATTACTCAAGATATTTCTTTGGACTTTGGCTTCTCTCTCTCCACCAAACTTCTCGAGCACGTCCCCGCAATCCATCCTCTCCGCGTCTTCTCTTTCTCGATCTCTCTCTGCTCTGCTTTTCGTTTCATTTTCCTCTGCAACTTTCATCTCTTTCATTTATCTCCACCGAGACTCCCTCACCCACTCACACGATTCCACCACCACCGAATTCTCCATCTTCAAGCTTTTGTTGACCGGATTTTTTTCAACGCCTGCACACGCGGCCAGCTCCACTTCCATCAAAACCCCACCTTCTCCACTCACCGAACCATCCCACCATTTGCTCGACCAGCCCATTCAAAGCCCGAGCGTCCAGTTTCAATCGAGCAGCCCTTCACTCGCTCGACCAGCCCATTCGAAGCCCGCTTCAACCCTTCACACTTCAAGACCGAAACCAACAGCTTTTGTGCCGGTTTTCTCAGCCCGAACAGCAAGTTCGTTGGCCGTTTCCAGCCAGTCCGAGCTTCCCTCGACCTCGCCGTGAGCCCGGATCTCAGCCGCTGTTGCGCCGCCATTGCCGTGAGCCGATTTTCATGCTAACTGGTGAGTTTCATTCTAATCCTTAATTAGTGGGCTAATGACACTTAGAAGTGTGTTAGTTAGCTAGTAGGTGGATTAATTATGTTAATTAGGCTTAGGATGGCTTAGTTAGATTAAGTATATAGTTAGTATTTAGTTAGTTTATTTAGTTTAGTTAGATGGATTAGTTAGGAATTAGTTAGTTTATTTAGTTAGTGTACTTAGATTAAATTAAATAGGATGGTTAGATTTAATTGTTAGTTAGATTATTTAGTTTAGTTAGTTTAGGTTAATTCAATTAAATGCTTTAAATTTATTTATTTTGTAATTTATTTAATTTCCGATAATTTATTTAATTATTAATTATTTTTCAAAAATTAAACTGAGATAGCTGGTGACCGCAATTTTGTGCTGATTGCAATGCGTGTTCATTTTATACAATTGGATGTTAATTTGTGCAAATTGAGTGCTGATTGGAATTTTGAGTATTTAATTCCAAAATTTGTGAAATTTATTATTTATTCAGAAAATCCCGAGTGTCTAGTTTTAACACCAAAAATGATTTTTATATACTATATAAAATAGTGAGATTTTAAATTGGAGGATATCAATTTTTCTAGTGTGAATTGACCGTATACCCACATACGACTATTTTACCGTGTATTTCTAATACGAAGACAATATGCCAGATTCATCATTTTAATTGAGACATTTGAGTGCAATGCACAATGTCCTAGGCCAAGATTGATTGGTCGTGTGTTGGTTAAGATAAACTGTCCCAAGCTGTTAAGCCGAATGTTACACATTCATTGGGACTCGGGTCGCAGTAGATTCTGGACCTACACCCCTTCGGGGAAGCTATCTAATTGAGAGACGTCGCCATGCTCAAAGGATGTGAAATGATGCCTGGCAATACCAGAAGACTGCCAAATTTAGAGTTGGTCGTACCCTTAAGGGGTGTAATTAACAATTGGAACACATGATTGTTTGAGTTTGATGCGCCTGATTGTGAGACAAAACTGTGTGGAATGGAATGAGACATGTCATAACGAATTGGCCTTATAATCAGGACCATTGTGATTAATTAAATTGATGAGGTGTTCCAATTGTTATGTGCATTGATTATATGCATTGCGATATGAACTGTACTGACATGTAGGAAGGAAACTGAGGTGAGGTGAGTCCTCTGTGCTAATTGTGTGATTGTGTGGTTAGGATGTATTTCCCTCCTAAACGGGACTTAGAGCATGAACCCGCTGAGATTCATATCTCACCCCATCATGAGCTTAAATTTTTCAAGACTGTAGAGGGAGGACCTGGAGTTGAGCTGAAGTGAAGTGACCTGAAGTCTAGGTCAAATAGGACCGCTTTCTTTTGGAGTCAATCTTTTAAAATGTTTTGGATATAGAATATTGTAAATGACTCAGTATGTTTATAAAAATGTGGTTTGTTTGTGAATATGATGTCCTACTTTTCTATCCCGAGATAATTACTGTTAGGAGATTTATTTTAACTTCCGCATGTACAATAAAATGAAAGGATCGGCGACTTGTCCTGGGAAGTCGCAAAATTTTTATCAACCAGAGAGGGATGGGCACACGTTCGAGGATCGAGACATGACATCTAGCTTCTGGCAAAAGGGTTCTAGAAAAAAAAAATCGTGAATGTAGCTACTGATGATGATCTTAATAGGATTGTAGAGTGTTTTTATCACGATGATGCACTTGAATTGGAGTTGTGGTGCTTACAAGGTGGCTCTGCTTGAACTATCTAGGCTAATATTTTGACTTGTCAAAGGGTGGGGCCCACAAGAGAAAAAAAAGGAAGAAGAAAAATGGACATTCAGCTTGTTATAGAAGCAAAAGAGAGGATTGAAAGAAAGAAAGAAGGAAAGAAGAAAGAAATGAATGAAGTGGGCTTTTGTGCCTACATGTCACAGTCTCGCCAAACCGATTCAACTCCATGACGCAACATCTGATAAGTGCTCACATCCCTCGTTTTTCTAATCATACTAGTTTTCAAGGTTAGGGCTTAAATTTGGAATTACGTGAGATTCAAGTTGCAAAGTCCACTTTTTGATTAGTTGAGCTATGGAATTTTATGAAATTGGTGGCTTATGGTGTTGTGCAGACATGGGCTTTGAAGGTAATCGTTTATAAGCAATGGTTTGGTCAAGTGAGAATTTTAAGGTTGCGCGTGCGACCCCTGCATTGTGAACAGCTTGAATAATCATTTTAGGTGTGCAATTTGTTAGTTAGTAGGAATCCTTTTGTTAGCATTTAAGTGTTGTTTCTTGTAATATTTTACTTGGTTTTGATATTGATTCTTGTTTAGTTGTTAGTATTACGAGATTGTTGGCTCGTTCAGTTGCGTGTTGTTTGATTGTAAGCATTCCAAGATGAGTGGTACTATCTCTTCTATGGTTCTGTAAACTTGTATCTTAAGTGATAAAGATTTGACTATCACACGAGTTATTAAAGCATGTTTCTTGTATACAAATTTGGATCAAGCAATTATTATTGTTTTATATTTGAGAACCACTTGAGAATGGTTTTGAAAAAAGATATTGCGACGGATATATATGTATTACTCAATTCATTTTCCCTCCAATAGATGTTCATGAATGGACTAGGCCCATATCCGATTCGACGAGTGCGAGGAGTGACCATTAGTATGAGACAACTTGGAAAATGTGCAAGTTGTATAAGTTTTTAGGATGGTAAAGGAGACAGAGGTGGACTGAGTCACTTCATTAAATAAGGAAAGTACTAATGGGCAATATAGGCCAACACTAAGGAGGACATTAGTCCTTAGAGCGGGAGAGTTCATGTAATATTCCATGAAAAAGGGAAACCTTTGTAAGGTTGAGACATCCTGAAATTCCAGTTATGTTTTCAATTGAATGAAATGGGCTTTTCATCGACACACCTATAATTCTATTCTTTGAGCTAATCACTCACGAGATAACTAGCCTATCTGAGGAAGCCGTTAAGGGATTTTAACGCAATAGATTTGAAAATTCGACTAGAAACCGACTGCTTGACCGTGCTAGTCTGCAAGGGTCATTACGGCACAATTAAAAATCAATTAAAGACCGGAGATAGGTCGACTCGACTGAGTCATGTGACTAAGAGAGGGTGATTCCACCTAATTGCAAATTTTTCGTCAATCGGCACTAGACCGATTTTTCTATCGTTTTGGTACTCTATGTCCGCATTTGAAATCTTGAGATTTTCACGACAACCGAGAGTTGTCAATGTGTCGAAAATGTATAATGTGGCTTGAAAATAATTGACCATAGGTCAATTGCACTAAAAACTTCTAAAAGCTACCTAGTAGGCTATCACATTAAAATCGCGCCAGATTGAAATTAACCGTGAATTTAAATCCGATTTCAAAAAAATTGAAAGTTTTGTTATGTCATGATTTATTTTAGAACCGTTGACTCATCCTCCGAAAATTTTTCTACAAACCAAGATTTTTGGCAAAAATTCAACATTGGGTCGTTTTTGTCCAGAAAATTTAGATGACCATTTTTTATCGCATTTTTAGGATGCAAGTTGGTTCTATTGGCAAGAAAAAATGTGAATTGAACTGTGGACATCTTAATTGGATTTATGGGGACCGGTTTAGGTCCAATTGGAGAGAAATTGGTTCAATTTGGGGAAGTTGTGACCAAATTCGTAGGCCCCCTTGGTGCACAACCTTTTGGACCCTTTAGCAAGTGTGTTGGGGAAGTTTGGAGTGGATAAGGGCTGCTGGACGATGGCTTGAAGAGGTGGGGCATGTTGGATGAGCTCAAAGGAGACAACTTTGGTTTCTAGAAGGCTTGTTGGCCCCCATCCCTTTAGCAGCTGGCTCTTCTTCTTCAGCAAACCTTGCTTTCTCCATTTCCAATCCATTTGAAGCTCCAAAGTTGTAGAGGAAACCGAGCCAAGCCCCCTTGTCGTCACACATTGCCCACCAACCTGCTGGACCGCTGTCACGCCGCTCGAGAGCCCCACGCAAGCCTGCACCTATTTGTCGCCCATCCCGCCCCCTGTCACACCCAGCTGTGTCCCCGTGCCATTCTTGGTCATTGTCGAGCTCCCTAGACCGCCGTCTAGGTTGCCGGAGCAACCACCATCGCCCCTGTTGCCCGAAGTAGCCTCCGCCAACCCATCTCGCCTTTTCTAGCTCAACTTGTTGCCTCGGTTCTCTTTCTCAGGCCAATATCCAGAACTGAAGGCCAGCAAGACTTCAAGGCTTGTTTTCATACCCGTCCCGTCCTCACTTGGCTTCGCCACTAGGAGATTTGTTGCCTAGATAGGTTCATAAATTTTTCGGGCTCGTTTCGGTGTTTAATTAGGCTTTTCCGACATAAGTTTCTATTTTTGCATTTAATTGTATTTATTTAATTAATTTTGGTAATTATTTAATTATTTATTATTTTTCAAAAATTATACCGGGATAGCCGGTGACCGGAATTTCATGCTGATTGCAATGGTATGCTTAATTTATTTAATTGAGTGCTGGTTTGTGCAAATTGAGTGGAAATTGTAATTTTGGATATTTACTCCAAAATTGGATAATTTTGGTATTTTAATCAGAAAATACCAGGTGTCGGTTTACAATGCCAAAAATGTCTTTGTGGACTATTATAATTAGTGGAATTTTATAAAAGAAAGATATTGCAATTTTGGCTCAAGCCGACTGTTTACCCACACATGATTATTTTTATCATGTATCTTTAACTTGGTGATTTGTCAGCTTGTGAGAGCATATTTATCGTTAGCTTATGAGAGTTCCTTTGCATGTTTGCTTGTGAGAGCAGTATATCTTATCAGCTTGTGTGAGCTATGATCATTTATCAGCTTGTGGGAGCACAATCTATATATTAGCTTGGGTGAGCTACTATCTATCTATATTAACTTGTGAGAGCTATGACCATATATATTATCATGTGAAAGCGTTGACCATCTATTTTAGCTTGTGTGAGCAGTGGTTGTATCACTTGAATCGATAGATGGAATTGAATTATATATGGTACCGATTGATAGATAATACGGATCATTTTGATAGTATAGATAGTACGGATCATTTTGATAGTATCGAACTGAATTGATTGATTGAGTTTGATCGATGATTTGAATTAAATTGATTGGTTAAGTATATGAATTGTACTAATTTGCATGAAGGATTTGAGGCAAAGTGAGTCCTTTGTCTTGTGTGTGCATAGACTGTCTTTAGAAGTATTTCCTTCCTAGTTGGAGTTTAGAGAGTGAATTTGTTGAGATATTGTATCATCCTATCATGGGCTCAACATTTTTAGGTCCTTAGATAGTGGCTCCTCCAGAGCGTTTTGGCCAGTCCAAGAGGATCACCGAACAGGTCACCCGGATTCCTCTTCTCGGGGGCCAATGAGCCTCGGTCTATGAGCTTGTGAGGACCATTGTTTGGGTTGATGCAGGACTACCTTGGAGGGTACCTTGTCAATTCAAAGTGTAGTACCATCAAGAGCGAAATGGACCCAGAGAAGGTCCCCTACAAGAGTCTGAGGTCTCTATGTCGATGTTAGAGATCGCTTTTGATGAGGGTACAGCTGACCCTCCTAGTGGTGCAATGGTGGACCCAAGTTCTCAGGAGAGCTCGAAGTTTTCAGCTGGGGATTCGAATGCCTAGAGGCTTGTAGACCTTATGCTTTTGCAGACCTTTGTATATAGACTAATATTGTAAATAAAGTAGTCAGTTGTGTATAAAGGTGTGTGGTTTGGTTGTGCATTGTGGTCCTACTTTTCTATCCCATCTTTGTGTTGTCTGGGGATTTATCTATACGCTTCCACATGCACATTAAAATGAATGGGTTGGCGACGCGTCCTAAGACGTCGCAAATTTATCAACTACCGAGGGATGGGCACACGCTTGAGAATTGGGGCATGACAAAGGTAATATAAAGGAAAGGAAACAACTATTCCAGGAGAAAATATTCGATGGTTGCTAACCACCAGCTCATCAGCCTATGTGGCACGCGGCATCTACTCGAAACGCAACACTTGTTCGTTAACATGGACATGAGTAGAAAATAAAAAAATTAAGAAAACTTTCTTTTCCTCCTCCTTTGGCTTGCAGAAAAGTACCGACCAACAATTAAATGCTTACTTTCAAAATCTCGCTGGACACTCTCCTTTTTTTCAAGGGTTTTAAAATATTTTGTTTGATCTTTTGAATGAATTCTTTTTTGTTTGGTTTCTAGAAATGGAAATAAAGAAAAAAAAATTATGTTGATAATGAATTTTTATCAAAGGCATCTATTTTTTCTTCAAATTTTTCCTGATCAATAATAAAAAGTGTACCATGGATCTTATTCAACCTGCTCTTCTAGAGAAGAACAACGATAGCCCACTCCCTCTTTCTCTCTCTCCAGCGCGTCCCTACCACTTCCGCCTCCCCCAAGAGCCACCACCGGTCGCAACTGCTAGTCCCAAGCCCCTTGTGCCTCCACCATCGCCTCTAGATCCCATTGATGGCTAGGTTCATCAGTTGGCTCTCTCTCTCACGCATGCATGATTATGTCAACTTGCCATGGATGGTGCCAAATCCCGGCTGTTTCTGACACGACGATCAAGCATAAGGTCTGCACTCGGTTTGTCCCTTGGGGAGCCCTAGAGATGTCTACTATGGCCAAGTTTTTCCTTCTTAAGAGCTTGTTGTTGTTGTGTAAGAATGCCCATAAGCCAAAAGATCAGTCTTTTTCCTTGAATTTGCATCAACCGTCCATTGTACTCTCCACGAGTGACTGCTTTTTGCAATGCGCTCAGCTTTTGTTGAATATTGCTGCTGAGTTTGCCACGGAAAACTTGAATAAGAGTATCATAGATGAAGTGGTGAGATGAGACGAGGATGAAACAGAGACGCCCATGAAACATGGTTACCTAAAGACTGATTTAGATTTTTTTAATGAGGAAGGACAAGGCGGCTCATGATGTGTAGCTGCATTGATTAGAAGGGGCAACCACTTCATGTCTAATGTTGGAGATTGTCAAGCTGTTCTTTGTAGAGCTGGCATTGCGGAGGCTCTCACATTTGATCATAGGCCTGGTAAAGAGGATGAAAAGGAACGCATTGAGGCTCTCACAGCATTTTATTCATTCTTTACATGTAAAAAGATACCAGGTCACAGATTTATATGAAATTAAGTTCTTTTATGGGATAAGTACACTAATGGTGTCATAAGTTGTGTACGGCACTCACTTTGGTGCCAAAAGTTTCCGCCAGATCACTTAAGTGCCAAATTGGAGAAAAAACGCTCACTTGGGTGCCACCGGCGAGAAATTCTGGCCAAAATGATTACGTGGCATTTATATTTAAAAAAAAATTCGACAACTCTTAATATTGTCCACGGTGGTTGGCATAAAACGACGCCGTTTCCTTTTCTTTGTAAGAAACGACATCGTTTTACCATTCCACGTGGATTACCTACAAAACGATCGTCATATAGTGGATTCAATACGGTGAAAAATGACGTGGGCCAAAAACGGTGTTTGTATAGGGTTCTCGCTCAACGCCGCCAGCCGTAGCTCGCTGACCCACCGTCGTTCACTCGCCCGCCGTCGCTCGGCTGCCGTCGCTCGGCCACCGCTGTAGTTGCGCCGTCATTCACGTTCATTCACTAGCTGCGTCCTCAACTCTCACTCACTTAGGTTTGTCATGTTCTGTACGTGGGTCAATTTACTGAAAAATTTAGGGTTCCGATGGGCAAGTTAGGGCGTGAAGGGAAAATTGAGGGCTCAGCTCAAGAGAAAGTGGTGGGGAAAGTTGTGGGGACCGAATTGAGGGTTTCATCGTTCGTTCCCTTTCTTTTGTGGGGACCGAATAGAAAAATAGGGAGCGGAAGGGAAAATGGGTTCGACTCGGGGGGAAACAGTGGTGGGACCGAATTTATTTAATTAATTGGACTGTTTCTGTGGGGGAAACAGGGGGACCGAATGTGATTGAATTGAAAAATGGGTGGTGGGACCTCACTTTGTTTATTCAACTCGGTTTCTTTTGTTTCTGTAAAAGCACTGAATTGGGGAGATTAGTTGCATTTGTTTCTTGAAAACAAAATGACAAGGACCTCCATGTGAAGTTGTTGATTCTGTCATGTGGTCCCAACAAGTAATGACATTTTTTTTTTTTTTTCATTGGGTGCAGCATCGACATGGATGCGAATCAGGTAGGCATCATTATTTGCTATGGTGGAGAGTTTCTTATCGGCACCGATGATTGGGAATATACTAGTGGAAATGAAGGTACTATTTATGTCAATGTTCAGAAGCCATCATATATTAATTTTCTGAGGGATTTGGTGTATTTTTTACGATGCAAAGTGCAAAAACTACATTACTGTGTTCTTGGGAAGGAATTGAAGGATGGGTTGAGATTTTTTTTATGACGATAATGGTATTAAGGATATCATTTACTATTATCTTCACGGCGAAGAAGCTAAGGTATATGTTGAGTATTATAGTGATGATGAGGATGAGGATGATGAGGATGAGGATGGGGATGAGCAGACCACCACTGAAAGAGGAGAAGTGAGGGATCCTATTCAAGCAAGTAATCAGGTCGGGGATGAAAGGGAGAGAACTCACGTTGATAAAGATGAACAAACAGTGACATGTCCTGAAAGCTTGGGTGAAGATTTGGGTGAAGATTTGGGCGATGAGGACTTCATTGGATTAGAATGGGAAATTGCTTTATCCAGTGAATCGGAAGATGAATATTTTGCTTCAGTAAATTTCTTAAGTGACGAAGATGATGATGAAGTCGCACAATCAAGACAAAAGCAAAGGGAATTTCTGAGAAAAAAAACTTGCACCTTCAGCAAAAAGGCTCGAGCCAGTAAATGGGGATGGAGTTCCAGCTGAAAGTAATAGAAGTGAAGATGAAGAAAGCTACGGCGATGAAGTTGCTGGTTCGGAGAATGAGCTTGACAATGATGATGAAGAACCTGCTCGTCCAAGAAAAAGTAAGTACCCTTGCTATGATCCGACGGTTGATAAACCTATTTTGTCTGTGGGCATGAGATTTGATGATGCCAAACAGTTCAAGGAAGCTGTTGTGAAGAACTCCATTGGTGAACAGAGGAGTGTTAAATTCATTAGAAACACGAAGGAATTTGTGAGAGCTAAGTGCTCACAACCCAATTGTCCATGAAAGCTCTATGGCGCGCTGAGTAAGAATGAGTCATTCCAAATTAAGTCCTTGCAGGAGGAACATACTTGTCCAATTATTTTAAAAATAAAAGGATAACGAGTATGTGGTTATCGAAGCATTTTTTCAACACTATCAAAGCAATGCCCGGGATCAAGAGTCCTCAATTGCAACAGTTAGTGAAAGAATAAATAGGGGTTAATGTGTCAAGGAATCAATGCAAGAGAGCTAAGATGAGGGTGATGAAAATACTGATGGGTGGGTATAAGGAAGAATATGCGCAGGTATGGGACTATGCTGGCGAGTACATGTTTCAAAACCCATCTAGTAGGGTGTATGTAGAGGTTGTGGAGAGGCCACTTGTGACATCCCGATTTTTCTAATTCTATTTTCAACCGATTGAGTCGGGCATTTCATCTATGCATATAGTACGTCTCTCTGAGTTGGCCACTCATGAGAGGACTAGCCTATTGGACGAAGCAATTAAGGGATTTTAACGCGTCAAACTTGGGGACTGATCACCCTCAGATCGGATGCAAGAAAATTTCCCTGAAAGCTACCCGGTAGGTTAGGCGTGCTAAAATCGCACCAGATTGAATTCAACCGTAAAAATTGGGATTGAATTTAGAAGTTGGAAGCCCGGTTATGTCACACATCTTATTAGGATCATGGGATAATTTTTGTGGATTTTAATGAGATTCGGTTAGAAGAGAATTGATGGGAATTGAAGAGATTGGACGTACAAGATTTTAGGCCCCGGAAAATGAAATTTGACCCATTGAAGAATGTTGTGGGAGAAGAGATAGTGGAAGATGACATGGGATGATGTCATGGTGGGCCATTTAGTTGGATTAAAGGAAAAAGAAAAAAAGAAATGCCCCTTCTTCTCTCTCCTCTCTCCCCCTCTCCGTTGCCTCTCTCCTCCATCTTCTTCTCCTTGCTTCTTCGAACCCAGCAACCGGAAGAAGACCTCAGCAGCTGTAGGAGATCCGCCGAAGCCGTCGTAGCCTCCGTGCGTCGTCGCAACGCCGCCGTCGCTGCTTCGCCGCTCGCCGTCGCAGCCGCGCCTCACCGCTCGGACCTTCGTCTCTTTCCCCCCTGCTGGCATCAAGTTCATCTTCTTCTTCTCTGGGTTCGAAGGCACCCAGCAAATCTGAGCACGCCGAGGCTAGCTGCAGCCCAGCCGAACCGCCGTCCGCCGCTCGCGCGTCGTCCACCGCCCCGCTCAGCCGCTGCTCATCGTTCGCCCGCACCTAGCTGACGCCCAGCCTCCTCCGTTTGCCCCTGTTCGCTCATTCCAGGAGCTGCCGGAGCTCGTCTCCGCCGCCATGAACCGCCGTACACCCCCGCCTCAGCCCGCCGGAGGTCCCTCAGCCCATCTCGACCATTATTCACCTCAACCGGCGCCGGATCCGCCTCCTCCAGCCCCAAATCAGTAGTTGCAGAAAATGGGTATGGCAGCCCATGTGTGGCCCGTTTTGGCCGCCTTCCCGAGCCCGGATGCTCGGCCCACTTTGAGGAAAGTCGATCCTCGCGTCGTCCCTGTCGTTTTGGTCCGCTCGGATCGCTAATCCGGTGAGTTTAGCTCACTAAACCTTGATTAGACGATTAATGATGCTTTATGGGTGCTTAGTTTATGTTAAGTGTTATTAGGTGGTTAGTTTAATTTATTTAAGTGTAGATTATATTAAGGTGTTTGATTAACTTAAATTGTGTTTAATTTAAGGTTAAGTGAGTGTTTATATTAGTATAAATCTTGATGTGACATAAAGGAATTTACTTTTGATTTATTTAAATATCTCGAAATTATTGAATAATTAAATAATATTTTAATATTCGAAATTATTAAAATATTATTATTTAATTATTTTCGGAATAAATTAAATTATTTATTAAATTCCAGAAAATTTTGTCGAGACCTTAAATTCTCAGAATTTCGTGCCGGTCGTTCTTTGTGTAGTCGGATTTTGAAATTGATGATTGGATGTTATAAATTGAGCGTGGATCGTGAAATATATGGATATTATTATTTAATTAATTTTTGGAATAAATTTAATTATTTAATAAATTCTGAAAATTATTTGGGAACCTTATTCTCTCGGAAATTTCGTGCTTTGATCGCTTTGTGCATTTAGAATTTGAAATTGATGATTGGTTGTGATGAATTGAGTGTGATTGTGATTTATAGGGATTCTTTATGAAATCCTAAGTGTATAAATTGATGGGAGATTGGCTGTGATTGACCACCTATTAGAGGTCGTGCCCAGTGAGGCCGTGAAAAACCACCTACGAGAGGTCGTGCCCGATGAGGCCGTGAAAAACCACCTACGAGAGGTCGTGCCCGATGAGGCCGTGAAATACCACCTATTAGAGGTCGTGCCCGGAGGCCGTGATAAACCACCTATGAGAGGTCGTGCCCGGTGAGGCCGTGATAAACCACCTATGAGAGGTCGTGCCCAGTGAGGCAGTGATTAACCACCTATTAGAGGTCATGCCTGATGAGGCCGCGAATTACCACCTGATTACAGGTCGTGCCGAGTGGGGCCGTGATTGCCACTGATTGTTAAACCTTCCTATAGGGTCTGGATTGAGAGCAATGATTGATTTGCTAGAATGACATGTAATCGGCCAAGTCGATTGATCGCTGAGACGATCCAAGTGGTTGAATTGTTCTGATGATGTGATTGTGCCATGGTTGTTTGGTTATCATAATTGTACGTGGTTGAATTATATAAATTGTGCTAACTCTGCGGATGAAGGCCGAGGCGAGGTAAGTCTTCGTGTGATGTGGCTAGGCCACCCGGGCGTATTTTCTTTCTAATAGGGGTTTAGGGGTTGAACTTGCTGAGACATCGTCTCATCCCGGTTGTGGGATTAAAATTTCAGGTCCCCAGGTGGACGAAGCGGCCGATAGCTTTGGTTGGCCTTGAGGAGTTGCGGAGGTGAAGTCATAAGATTGGAGAACGTGTCCGACTTGTAGGTCGTAGGACAATTCCTTTTAAGAGCCGGTCTTTCGTAGACTTTTGGCCGTAGACCTCGTTTGTAATTCTGTTGAATTATGGAAGTGTTATGTTGTGGTTTTGCTTCCCCGCTTTTCTATCCCGTATTTTATTGTCGGGGTTTTATAATACGTTCCGCTTGCGCAATAATAAATCAATGAGGTCGGCGACACTACCTGGGAATGTCGCATTTGATTGACCGTAGTGGGATGTGCGCGCGCTCGGGGTTCGGGGCGTGACATCCCCGTTTAAGTGGTATCGGGCGTGGTCTCGTGTATGGAGTGATAAGGTGCAATGAGTCATGGGATAGTTAGTAGGAAAGGCTTTTAATATGCTGATTCATGTGGTTGATAGCTGTTTGGTAGTATGTTTGTGGGGTCACTCAAATTCTAACCTGATGTTGGAGTCGAAAACAGGCGTCGATAAAGAGCCTGTAGGATGAGTGACCAGGAGTGGAGAACTCCTTGGAAGAGGTCGATAGGACCTGTATCTCGGGGTAGGATGCTGACAAGAGTCGGTACCTGAGGTAGAGCGCAGGCTTAGACCAGTGCGAGTGTGAGAGTACTGTCGCAAGTCGGTACTAAGAGTATAGCAGCACCGAGCGATCTTAGGTTCGTTGGGATCGTTCAGGTGCTAGTATTCCTTGGAAGCTTGTTGGGTCAGTAAGTCCAGGATCGAGCCGCCGCTGTTGCCGTTGTTTCTACCGCTGCCAGTGTTGTGACCGTTGTTGTTGCCGTGCCTGTTGAGGCCTAATATGGAGTTGTGATCGAGGATCAAGCCGCTGTATCTGAGTCAAAGTTCAGTTTAGACAGCGATGGAGATCGATTGGGGAGAAAGGCCGATGTCAGAAGAAAGATGCCCCGTTTCACCCAATCGGAAGAGTAGAGTTGGAAAGTCAGTGCTCAACTCAATCGATGCGTGTCGTCTGTAAGAAAAGACATGGATTTATTCCGTCTTTGTAAGAGGGAAATGACTTGTTACGGGTGTCGCCAGTAAAGCCATTTGATCAAAGATGGCTCGTATAGATGGATGGAACTATAGCTGTTTCTGCATCATCGTTGATAAGACAGAACAGGGGAAACATGCTTCGGGACATTTAGTGGGGTACTTGGAACAGACCCCAGTGCAAGGAATGGTACATGATGTTCCTTGATGGGAAGTAGATGACTCACCGATTGTGTGCTGAGTTTGTGGAAAAAGAGAGTGAGTCAGCCCAATGTCAGAGTAAAAAGAGAGCATGCTTTGAATATGGCCAGCACGATCATTGGGTTAGGAATTGTCCGCGTAAGTCCATGAGAGCGTAAGTACCGTTACTGCAGATAGGACGCCACTAGGATGGCTAGAAGAGCATGAATGGGTTGACCATGCATTAGTCAAAGGGAAAATGTTCTTGAGGGAATTTTATCATAGTAGTGCAGCAGAATTTTCGACGAAAGTTGTAGGATCTTTGTTGTGGTAATAAAGTGATAGAAAGATGGATCTCGACTATAGTTGTACCTGATGGGTTTGCTTATGTATGACTTGGAAGTCATTTATGAAGAGGTTTGGCTCGAGGAGCTTTACGCTGTTATGAATCGTGGCAGTGACATAATTCAGTTTGTTCAGTTAGCGTGTGAAAGTTTTGAATCACTGAAAGTTGAAGAGGAACTTCAACCCTTGTTGTTCGTCACTAAAGATGACCTGGTTCTGGTTGTTGGTTACCAAATATGCATGGCAACTGTAATAGATGCGTCAGTTGAGAAGCCAGATATGAGAAACTTAGCCATGGTACAGAAGTTTTCTGAGGTGTGTCAGGAAGAATTGCTAAGTCTACTGTCAGAAAGAGACATAGAGTTTGTGATTGAATTAACACCCGGAACAGAGCCAGTCCCTAAGGCTCCTTACCAGATGGTGTTACCCGAGTTAAAAGAACTGAAGGTGCAGATGCAGGAAGTGTTGAATAGGGGATTCATACGTCCAAAGTGCATCACCTTGAGAGCACCCGTTCTATTCGTGAGGAAGAAAGTTGGTTTATTGTGTTTGTACATCGATATTTCTTAAGATCGATTTGGGGTCATGGTATCATTAGTTGAGGATCAGGAAAAAGGGACATACTGAAGTTAGCATCTCGCACTCGATACAGCATTTATGAGTTCATTGTAATACCATGTGGTTTAATGGACACCTTAGTTGTTTGTTTGGGTCTTATGAGCAGAATGTTTAAGGGTACTTGAATCAGTTGTGATCATGTTTATTGAAGTTATCCTGGTGAGTTCAAAGAGTGCTGAGGAGCACGAGAGACATTAGAAGATGATACTTCAGACCTTAAGGACTCTTGAATCTTACACTAAGTTTAGCAAATGCGAGTTTTGGATGACTCGTGTTGTGTTCCTAGGTCATGTGATTTCGGGAGAAGGAATCTCCGTAGACCTCGTCCAAGATTTAAGCTGTGATCAGTTGGCCAAGATTGACTGTAGTGATAAAGATTAGAAGTTTTCTGAGTTTAGCAGGGTATTACATATGGTTTGTAAAAAGGTTTTCAGTGTTAGCATCGCTGTTGACAAGAATTCTGAAGAAGGAAGAAAAGTTTGTGTTGACAGATAAGTGCGAGTGTAGTTTTCAAAGGCCTAAGGAGAGGTTGACTACCGCACTTGTGCTTACTATTCCATCTGGTCCTGAAAGTTATGAGATCTGCAGTGATGTGTTGTTTAAAGGATTGGGTTGTGTGTTGATACAACAGGATAGGGTTGTTGCATATGTGTCCCGTTAGTTGAGACCTCGGGAGTTGAATATGAGACATCGTCACTGGATGGAACTCATTAAGGATTATGACTATGATATTTTGTATCACTTTGGAAAGGTAAGCAAAGTCGCATATGCACTGAGTCGAGAGTCCTTAGTTGTACAGTTGGCACTCAAGGATTGGATCTTACTTGAGGAAGTCCGAAATTCAGTTTTCAAATCTAAGGTATGCCACCTTTTGAATCTTATGACTACCCTTAGAATTGAGCCGAGAGTTCAGATCAGAATCAAATCGTTTCAGTGGATAGATTCAGAAATTCAGAAGATTCTATAAGAGAATGCAGATGAGAGAGAGATTGATTCTTTAGATTTCCGAAAGCAGAACGCTAAGGTTCTGAGGACGATTGTGTGTAAGTGACGATACAGAGATCAAAGAAGAGATCTTATGGGAAGCTCATCATAGCAACTTCAGCGTTGTCCAAACAGTGCAAAGATGAGTCAGAATCTACATCATCAGGATTGGTAGATCGGTATGAAGATAGATATCTCCGAACACGTTGTAAGTGTTGGATGCGCCAGTAAGTGAGAATTTGGTAATGTAAGCTAGGAAAGCTTTTTCAAGTACTGGAGAGAGTTCTGTGTGGGAATGAAAGTATAACATGATGGAATGTTATGACAGGTTATTAAGGAGTCGGGAAGAGTATCGATTCCTTTTGGGGTTGTGGTCGACAGAGGAACAGAGTCAACTCACCTAAGTACAGCACGAAAAGATCTCGATTAGAATAAGTACACCGAAGTGTGTGTGCATAAGATAATTCATCTACATGGAGTGCCGGAGATGAATTGTATTTCAATCTAGATGAGATGTTCCAAGTTGGCAGAGCTTTGAGATGGTTCTTTCTTAAGCAGTGCATAGCAGAGAGTGCGGAATTTCGATTGCTAAGGTGAAGTTGGGGAAAGAAAGATCTCAGGCTAGGATCAGTACAGTAGTCAGTGATTGCGATTGCCAAGATCAGTGTCAGAGTTATGTTAGATCTTGACCAGAGGTTCCCAGTTTCAGTAGATCAGTCAGATAGTTTCTTTTAATCAATGCAAAGCAGAGTGTACAGGACTTCAGTCGGTTGAGATGAGATCAGAGATCGGAAAATCGCAGGTCCAGAGTTGGTTCAGAAATCAGTGATACAGTCGCAATTATCAGAGACAGTTTAAAGATTGCTTAGAATCGTCGCCTTAGCTTCGCATTAGTATCGCAGACCTTGTAATTTCAAGTAGGGAAATATATTTTTCCTTAAATGGCGCCTAAGAAAGGGACATCATGTTTGGATAAGGAAATGAAGATGAAGCAGCATTTAAATCGGAATCCATCGAAATTTGGGTTCAAAGAAGGATTTTGGCTTTAAATGGAAAAAGAAAGCGGTTTGGGACACCGTCGGCGCCTCTAGCCGAGTTGGTATTCGGGATGAAGCTCGTCGGTCCGAAGTCGGGAGTTCGAATCCCCGACGCGGCAATTAGCCGCTTTGTGGAAAAAAAAGAAAAAAAGAAGAAGGGAAAACCAAAATTTTTGCAGCTTTCATTTTTGTAAAGATGGACAAGTGCTTAGTCTTTTTGGGAATCAATAATTGGTCTGGTTAATTCGGAAATGTTTCGTCGGCGCAGAGGATCTGGGATAGCAGTACGAAGCAGAATGAAGGAGCAACCTGAGAAAGAGAAGATGATATGAGACGACTGTACTCCCACCTTTTTGTTAAGAATTGGTAAGGGTTTAAATTTCAAGGACGAAATTTTTATAAGAGGGGAAGAGTTGTGACATCCCGATTTTTTTAATTCTATTTTCAGCTAATTGAGTTGGGCATTTCATCTCGTGCATATAGTACGTCTCTCTGAGTTGGCCACTCATGAGAGGACTAGCCTATTGGACGAAGCAATTAAGGGATTTTAACGCGTCAAACTTGGGGACTGATCACCCTCAGGTCGGATGCAAGAAAATTTCCCTGAAAGCTACCCGGTAGGTTAGGCGTGCTAAAATCGCACCAGATTGAATTCAACCGTAAAATTGGGATTGAATTTAGAAGTTGGAAGCCCGGTTATGTCACACATCTTATTAGGATCATGGGATAATTTTTGTGGATTTTAATGAGATTCGATTAGAAGAGAATTGATGGGAATTGAAGAGATTGGACGTACAAGATTTTAGGCCCCAGCGGAAAATGAAATTTGACCCATTGAAGAATGTTGTGGGAGAAGAGATAGTGGAAGATGACATGGGATGATGTCATGGTGGGCCATTTAGTTGGACTAAAGGAAAAAGAAAAAAAGAAATGCCCCCTTCTTCTCTCTCCTCTCTCCCTCTCTCCCGTTGCCTCTCTCCTCCATCTTCTTCTCCTTGCTTCTTCGAACCCAGCAACCGGAGGAAGACCTCAACAGCCTGCGGAGATCCGCCGAAGCCGTCGTAGCCTCCGTGCGTCGTCGCAACGCCGCCGTCGCTGCCCGCGCGCTCGCCGTCGCAGCCTCGCCTCACCGCTTGGACCTTCGCCTCTTTCCCCCCTTGCTGGCATCAAGTTCATCTTCTTCTTCTCTGGGTTCGAACGCACCCAGCAAATCTGAGCACGCCGAGGCTAGCTGCAGCCCAGCCGAACCTCCGTCCGCCGCTCGCGCGCCGTCCACCGCCCCGCTCAACCGCCGCTCCTCGTTCGCCCGCACCTAGCCGACGCCCAGCCTCCTCCGTCTGCCCCTGTTCGCTCATTCCGGGAGCTGCCGAGCTCGTCTCCGCGCCGCCATGAACCGCCGTACACCCCCGCCTCGCCCCGCCGGAGGTCCCTCAAATTCCCATCTCGATCATTATTCACCTCAACCGCGCCGGATCCGCCTCCTCCAGCCCCAAATCGTGAGTTGCAGAAAATGGGTATGGCAGCCCATGTGTGGCCCGTTTTGGCCGCCTTCCCGAGCCCGGATGCTCGGCCCGCTTTGAGGAAAGTCAATCCGCGTCGTCCCCGTCGTTTTGGTGCGCTCGGATCGCTAATCCGGTGAGTTTAGCTCACTAAACCTTGATTAGACGGTTAATGATGCTTTATGGGTGCTTAGTTTATGTTAAGTGTTATTAGGTGGTTAGTTTAATTTATTTAAGTATAGATTATATTAAGGTGTTTGATTAACTTAAATTGTGTTTAATTTAAGGTTAAGTGAGTGTTTATATTAGTATAAACCTTGATGTGACATAAAGGAATTTACTTTTGATTTATTTAAATATCTCGAAATTATTGAATAATTAAATAATATTTTAATATTCGAAATTATTAAAATATTATTATTTAATTATTTTCGGAATAAATTAAATTATTTATTAAATTCCGAAAATTTTGTCGAGACCTTAAATTCTCGAGAATTTCGTGCCGGTCGTTGCTGTGTAGTCGGATTTTGAAATTGATGATTGGATGTTATAAATTGAGCGTGGATCGTGAAATATATGGATATTATTATTTAATTAATTTTGGAATAAATTTAATTATTTAATAAATTCTGAAAATTATTTGGGAACCTTATTCTCTCGGAATTTCGTCTTTGATCGATTTCTTTTTGCATTTAGAATTTGAAATTGATGATTGGTTGTGATGAATTGAGTGTGATTGTGATTTATAGGGATTCTTTATGAAATCCTAAGTGTATAAATTGATGGGAGATTGGCATGATTGACCACCTATTAGAGGTCGTGCCCAGTGAGGCCGTGAAAAACCACCTACGAGAGGTCGTGCCCGATGAGGCCGTGAAAAACCACCTACGAGAGGTCGTGCCCGATGAGGCCGTGAAATACCACCTATTAGAGGTCGTGCCCAGTGAGGCCGTGATAAACCACCTATGAGAGGTCGTGCTCAGTGAGGCCGTGATAAACCACCTATGAGAGGTCGTGCCCAGTGAGGCAGTGATTAACCACCTATTAGAGGTCATGCCTGATGAGGCCGCGAATTACCACCTGATTACAGGTCGTGCCGAGTGGGGCCGTGATTGCCACTGATTGTTAAACCTTCCTATAGGGTCGGGATTGAGAGCAATGATTGATTTGCTAGAATGACATGTAATCGGCCAAGTCGATTGATCGCTGAGACGATCCAAGTGGTTGAATTGTTCTGATGATGTGATTGTGCCATGGTTGTTTGGTTATCATAATTGTACGTGGTTGAATTATATAAATTGTGCTAACCTGCGAGATGAAGGCCGAGGCGAGGTAAGTCTTACGTGTGATGTGGCTAGGCCACCCGGGCGTATTTTCTTTCTAATAGGGGTTTAGGGGTTGAACTTGTTGAGACATCGTCTCATCCCGGTTGTGGGATTAAAATTTCAGGTCCCAGTGGACGGAGCGCGAGATAGCTTTGGTTGGCCTTGAGGAGTTGCGGAGGTGAAGTCATAAGATTGGAGAACGTGTCCGACTTGTAGGTCGTAGGACAATTCCTTTTTAAGAGCCGGTCTTTCGTAGACTTTTGGCCGTAGACCTCTGTTTGTAATTCTGTTGAATTATGGAAGTGTTATGTTGTGGTTTTGCTTCCTGCTTTTCTATCCCGTATTTTATTGTCAGGGGTTTTATAATACGTTCCGCTTGCGCAATAATAAATCAATGGGGTCGACGACACTACTTGGGAATGTCGCATTTGATCGACCGTAGTGGGATGTGCGCGCACTCGGGGTTCGGGGCGTGACACCACTCCCTGATCTTGGGCCCAGATTTGATAGATTTTATGTCTGTTTTGATGCATGCAAACGGGGCTTCTTGGCTGGTTATAGAAAAGTTATAGGATTGGATGGATGCTTTCTAAAGGGTTTGTGTAAGGGGGAGTTGTTGGCTGCTGTGGGGAGAGATGCCAATAATCAAATGTTTCCGATAGCTTGGGCGGTGGTGAAGATAGAGAACAAGGATATTTGGTCCTAGTTTCTCAAAAATTTAATGTCTAACCTTGAGATAACCGATGGGGGAGGATGGGCATTCATGAGCGACCAACAGAAGGTAATTTCATTGTCAATTAATTCACTCCTTTTTAATATTAAGCATTTGCATATTTTTCCTGACTCGTATTTATTGGTTTGAATTTTTGTAGGGACTTATTCTTGCATTGGCTGAGTTGATGCCACATATTGAGCATAGAATGTGCGCGAGGCACATATATGCAAACTGGTCAAGGAACTTCAAAGGAGATAGGCTCCAAAAGCAGTTCTAGCAGATAGCAAAGAGTACAAACATGGTTGATTTCAGATTAGTCAAACAAGGATTGTTGCAGCTAACAAAGGAAGGCTTTGATGCACTCTTCCAAACAGAAGCTAAGCACTGGTGTCGGGCCTTCTTCAGCAAAGAGTTCCAATGTGATATCATCGATAACAACCTCAACGAAGCTTTCAATGGCAGAATTTTAGAGGCCAGGTGCAAACCAATCATCAGCATGCTTGATGATATTCAAGTGATGGTGATGACTAGACTGCATAGGCAAAGAGATGAGGCTATGAAATGGAATAGAGACTGTGGCCCTAGGATTATAAAGAGATTGGATGCAAATATTGCTGCTAGTAGGTTCTGCTATCCAGTTTGGAATGGAGATAATGAATATGAGATTATTCAAAATCAAAATAAGTATGTTGTCAACCTAGATAGAAGAAAGTGTTCATGCCGAGCTTGGCAACTGAACGGAATTCCCTGTGCCCATGCAATTTGTGCTATTCAGATGAAGCAAGAAAACCCAGATGATTACCTACATGATTGGTACAAAAAAAGCTCATACCTTACTTCATACCAATTCATGATGCAGCCTATCAGAAGCAGCAAATTTTGGGAGCCAACAAATCATGAAAGCCCTCTACCTTTGCCGCTGAAGAAGCAAATTGGAAGGACCTAAAAAGAAAATAAGAATGCAGCAGGAAGAGGCATCAAGTCAGAGGATGAGTAGGACTAGCTCAAAGATGAAATGCTCATATTTCCGCAAGGAATGGCACAATAAGAAAGGTTGTGAGCTGAAAAGGCAGCATCAACAGCAAGATGTAATGGCTGAAGGTAGGACAGAATGCTCTACTGAAGAGCTTCTTGTTGAGCCTAGTGAAGGTAGGACAGAAGGCCCTGCAGTAGTGCCTACTGAAGGGCAAATAGAAAGCCCTACTGTAAGGTAAGTATCCTCTTTACCTCAGTAACTTTACATTTCATATTCAATAGAGTTTGATGGTTGACCATGTGCACTGGCTTCTCTGGTGCTTTTCCTCTATTATGCATTTGTAATTTGATAAGTTTTCTCCATTTGTTTCGACCATGAAAATGAGTAGATGTCTAATTATTAATTATAGTTTGTCATGATCTTGATATAGTACATTGTTGTAAGGCCTTCTAAAGGGCCAGAAAAAGGCCATGTTGTAGGCTCAAGTGTAGGGATAGGGACTGGAATAAGCAGGACTGCATCAACAACTGAGTCCACCATTGAGCAAACGAGAAGAAAAAAAGTTCATGTAAGTTGTACATCGCTGTGTTTGTCTTTTATGGGCTGAATTTTAAATTTGTTATGTATTTTTCAGGTGAGAAGACGAGCAACCGCACAAGTTGCGAGGGCTGCTCCCCATCTGTTGCTGCTAAAAATGATGCACCACATCGAACAAGAGGGGCTATTGGAAAAAGATTAAGGCAATATGGTTATGGGATTTATACAGATGAACGAACTGGAATGACTATTTTGAATGTAAGATTTATAGGTCTCGTGCATTTAATTTGTTGTACTTCAATTCATTTGGTTGACATTATCGCTATGTTCTTGTAGCCTGGGAGAACTTCGGAGGTACTTCTCTCTCAAGGTGGGCCAACTCAAGAATCAATGGCACAACTAAAGAAGAGTGCTCCAAAGAAGAAGACAGTGGGAATAGATGCAAAACAACCATCCAAACATAAGCCAGCACCAGTTCCATCTCAACCAACGAATGGGCGCGATAGTGATGATATGGACCAACACATGACACGTGCTAAAACAAGATTAGCCACCATCAAAAACAAGGAAAAGGAGGTGGCAGAACGCACAGTTAAAGAACCTGTACATCCAGTTCGAAAGAGTACTCGGATTATGAATCAATTCAAAGCCCCAAGATGAAAAGAAGATCAAGGTGTTGTCCATATTGACTGATGGGAGGGTGCTGGACTTGGTCTCTTTTTATGTGGTGTTGCTGATGGGAGGGTGCTGGACATAATTTATGTTTATTTTTATGTGGTACTAGACATGGTCGCATCTTTTTATGTTTTCTTTTTTTAGGAGGGTGCTAGATATTATATCACTGATGGTAGTTGCTGCCTCCATATTGGCATTGGTTTTTTTTAAGAGGATGCTGAACCTTCAGTGATTGGGGAGTGAAGTTCATGTTTTTCTTTTCTTTTGTAAACAATCAATCAATATCAATGACAATAAATAGCTGTTTCTGTATATTTTGTTATTGGTGCAATGTTCTTATGAGGTTGCTATTATTTTTAGATTTAAATGTGTGCATATAGTGTTGCTGGTTGAAGTCGTTGATGCGTTGATGCTATCTGTTGGGTTCTGGTTGTATGTGCTAGAATAGGATGAAGTTGATGCGTTGATGCTGTCTGTGGGGTTTTGGTTGTATGTGCTGGAATAAGATGCAGTTTTGGGTGCTGGTGCATCTCGTTGCAGGGCTGTTGTGTTGCAAGAAGATGCACCAGCAAGCCAATTGGTGCAAGAACAAGATGCAGGATGCACCACGACTGGTGCAAGTTTGAAATTAGCACTCAAGCGATCACTATTTACAACTTGTGCAACAGAAGTGATCACTTTGTAATCGTGACTGGCACTTAAATGATCACTTTTATAAAAACTTAGCACTCAAGCGATCACTATTTACAACTTTTGGCACTGAAATGGTCAATCGTTAATTTGCCTCCATCCCTTAATTTTGCCATGGTTTGCAGTTGCAGCAAACCAGCAAACCAACAAATCATTACAACGATAAAAATGCAGCAACCATTCTATTTGAAGCAAAAACTAACCAAAACAAACATTTCCAACACACAACTAAACAATAAAAAGCACTCAGAGCTAATGCATTCCAACTCCAACCTTCCATTTCACCATAGTTTGCAGTTGCAGCAAACCAACAAACCAGCTTGAAGAGATTTGATGAATAGAACAGAAAATGGAAACGAGAGGGAGAAAAATGAAAAACGATTCAGAGAGAAAAAGTGTATTCTTATTCAATGAGAGCTCGCTTACATCAAAGAACTTTTCTAATTGTTTACTCTTGGCTCATTAGTTTTTATATCGATCTGGAGGATAACAACATAATGAAAACCAACGAACTAACTGAAAACGAAAACATAAAGTTTGACTTTACACGCTTAAAACTGAATACCGATTCCTTAATGTAAACATGCTACACGTGCTATAATCTCTATTGTTGCTTTCTTCATTTTCATCAGCTTTTTTCCTTTCTATGTTCTCGACACTTTCTTTCCTTGCTCTGTTCTTGACATCACTAGTACTTTGTATAGTTCTCTTAACATAAATCAGGAGGGCAAATAAAAAATGCAGCAAGCAAACATTGCATTTCTAAAGTGCTCACAATTAATGCATTCCAACTCCAACCTTGCATTTCTACCATGGATTACAACAAAACCTTCTGCTTCATACAAAAATGGTAGACATACAAACTTCGACTATGGTAGACATACAAACTTCTTCTCACTACTTAACTTCACATTTGAATAAACTACACAAGAGAATAAGAACACAATCAACGTTTGATAAAAGTTTCTTTCAATTTTCAGCCTTGAAACCTCCCTCTTCAAATGGTCGACCAGAGATGTTAAACCCTTCATTTGAGCTTGCATTGAGTCGACATCCTCCAACTCATCCATTAACGCAGGTGGAGGTTGATTTCGGCCTTCAAATAACTCCAGGATTACTTCTGTCGCTCGATCAGAGAATTTCCTATCAAACCATTTGAAATATTTGCACTTCAAGCCTTCTCTATATCTGCCGCACCCATGGAATCTTCTCCCGGGATTCAACCGAGTCCAAGATGTTCTTTTCGGACTCGGTAACCCACAATAACAGTAACACTCACCATCTAATTCCCTTTTTTTTTATAGGAATGTGAGCCATTGTTGAAGCTTCTGCCCTCCATTCGCAAGAGCAAGCTGATAACTTTGAGAGAAAATCGAAGTATGCACTCGAATTGGTCAAATTGGGGATTTAGGGTTTTCAATTTCAAATTCTACTCAAATTTGGGGATTTAGGGTTTCTTATTTGGGGGAAAAGATGCTAAATAGCGTCATTTTGTTGTTTGCATGCTGATTGTATTCTCTGGCGATCCACGCCGGCTTCAAATATTAATAAAAAAATGTCACGTCAGATTTCTGGCCAATCAAATCGGAGTTGGCACCAAAATGAGCGTTTTTCAAAAATTTGGCACTTAAGTGATCCGGTGGAAACTTTTGGCACCAAAGTGAGTGCTGTACACAACTTATGGCACAATTAGTGTACTTTTCCCGTTCTTTTACTTTAGCCACTTCCATTCTGAAATAACTTGAGTTACAAATTTCTGCTTGTGTTAGAAGCTTTGAGATTTCTATCCACTTCATGAAAGCGAGATTGAGGATCAAGCTATTGTATTAGCAGTACATAATTTTCTATCTATGGGTCTATCTGCTAATTTCAATTGAAAAAAATATTATTTTCCATTGTTGTGGCTGCAAAAGTTGTTCAACATACATCATTTATGTCCTAATGCTGTGGTGTGCATCTTTGTTCAGTAATTCAATATGATCATAAATTGGCTTTCCTTCTTGTCATGGAGTGTGACAGATGAGTTGCAGCATGTGGAACATTTCTTCATGCCACTTGCAAAAAGTTGGTTTTTCCATAGCAAGATGTAGATATCATGAAAATGGATGGTTTTTTATGATTCATATTGCGATTCAATGTCATGCTAGTTTGAGGTGCCATCCCCCCCCAACTCAAATTTTTTTTTTTTTGGTTAATACTCTGAAAAACTTTAAACTAGTACACCTAACAAATTTACCCCGACTGATCATAAAAAAAACCCTAAATTGATATGTTTATGACAAATTTACCCCAAACTAATTTATTTGACCGCAAAAAACCCTAAACTGGTAAATTTGTAACAAATATATCCTCCGCTAAATTGGATTAATATTACGAAAAATCACAAAAATTTGTAAACTGTGACAAATGGAGCGTAAAATCTCAAATTGTATACTAATCAATTGTCACGTGTCATTTAACCTAATAATTTGATGGTAATATTTAACGAAAACTAACAGAGGGTAAATTTGTCGCAAGTGTACAAGTTTATGGTAAATTTGTCAAAAGTATTCCAGTTTGTGGTTTTTGGTAGTCAAAAAAATAATTTAGAGTAAATTTGTCACAAGTATATCAATTTGGGATTTTGAAGGCATTAACCCTTTTTTTTAGTGGAATCAATAGCAAGTCTCCAACCATCAGCATTTCCCGATGCAATAAGCACGGAATAACGTTTTGGTCCCTCAAGGAAATGGATCAGGAAGCTGGTCAAATCAGCCATTGAAGAACTTCCATTATATTCATCATGAATAGACTCCATCTTATGTTGTAAGGAGAAAGAAGCATAAAATTGATAAATACATACACGGCAAAGACTTGCCGAAATCTTCATACATAATGGCAGTAGTTGAAAGATGAACTAAACATAACCATATTCAATGTTATCAGTACCCATACGTAGGAAACTTGTAGCTCAACAACAGAAAAGTACGAAGATGCAAAAGCTCCAAAAGCTCAATCCCCTAAAAAAAAAAAAAAAAACAAACAAACAAACAAACCATGAGACAGAGAGATGGAAGAGTCGTATTGAACTCACGACAAATGCAAACATCTTAAGTTCTAATGCCTCCTTCGGTGTTCCCCCATCATTCTCCGACCTCCTCCCACTGGAACTGGAACCATCATATTGACCACCTCTCTTGGAGGCATCCACTTTACTGGTTGTCTGCTAAATCTTTACATCCTTGTGTAGATCAGCCGTCATATCCACTTTACTAGTTGTTTGATATAAAACAAAGACGGCCGATGCAAATTCAAGGAAAAAGACTGATATTTTGGCTTTTGGCTATTCTTACACAATAGCAACAAGCTCTTAAGAAGGAAAAACTTGGCCATAGTAGACGTCTCTAGGGCTCCCCAAGAGACTAATGCGAGCACAGACCTTATGCTCAATTGCCGCGTCAGAAACAGCTTGGGATTTGGTGCTGTCCATGGCAAGTCAACGTAATCATGCTTGCGTGAGAGAGAGAGAGAGAGAGAGAGAGAGAGAGAGAGAGAGAGAGAGAGAGAGAGGAGCCAACTGATGAACATAGCCGTTGATGGGCTCTAGAGGCAACACCGGAGGTGGAGGGGGCTTGGGACCAGCAGTTGCAACCGGCGGTGGCTGTTGGCGAAGGCATAGGCGGTAGGGACATGCTGGAGAGAGAGAAAGAGGAGTAGGCTGTAGTTGCTCTTCTCTAGAAGTGCAGGTTAAAACCCTTGAAAATTGGAAAAAAAAAAAAGGAGAGAGAATGTTAGGCAGGATTTTGAAAGCGAGCATTTAATTGCTGCTCAATACTTTTCTGCAAGCCAGAGAAGGAGGGGGAAAGGAAAGCTTATTTAATTTTTTTAATTTTCTGTTCACATTTAAGTCATCAGACAAGTGTCGCGTTTTGAGTGGATCACGCGCGCCACATAGGCTGAGGAGCTGGTGGTTAGCAAACACTGAATATTTCCTCCTGTTCTGGACATACACAATGATGGCGGGCAGCAATTAGGAGGGAATCAAGAAATTTCCTAGCTAAGTTTTCCCCTTCCATTATATTACCTAGGATTGGTATTTTCCACTTCCAGTTCACACAACCAATAGAAAAGTGGAGACAAGAGCAAAATAAGGCAGCTTTGGGACACTCCAACCTCGCCGGAACCGTCACTTAACATCGCGAATCGTGCTTTTCTTAGTAGATGTCGGGATCCGACCAGATCTCAAATGGTCTCTTCTACCTTCGTCGCCAAGGGTGCTTAGGCAAATTTCTGGCTGCAACCCATGGCATTAATAGATATTAGAGGCGGCAATTCGGACATGACACAAGAACACCGCTCGGATTGAGATGACACGAGACAACTTAACTTGAACTTGACCTAAATTGACACGTTTTTACTCAATTTTTAAAAGAAAACATTTTGTTGTTAGGTTTAAACAATTTTATAAAGAAAGGAAATGACATGAATCATTTCACGAAACTGAGAGGCGAGCATGAATAGGTAAACTTCTCATCTAAAGTTAATCTGTTCGGGTTTTAAAACCTGTATTTTATGCAACCCCATTCGTTGAGGACTGCTACATGTCTACAAGATCTCTCTCCAAACGACACAACCGGTGCCAAAGAATAAGCTAACCATGAGCAATTGTGCAGGCACCAACTTCAATGTCTCTCTTCATCTAAGATAATTACCTAATCAGTCTTAAACTTATTGTACGAATGTTAATTTAGTCCTGTCGCGACCAATTTTTCGGGTGTGAACCATTTAGGGTTTGGTTAATGGATTGTTAAACCTAGACTTAACTCGGGTTTTTCCAAGCCCATACCAATTCGCGACTTAGATTCAAGTTCTTAACATGCAATTGATTTTAATTAAGAGTCGCCACTAATCTATTTTTGGTAGGTCGATTAGAAACCCAAATAAAATAATGGGAGAATTATTTTACTTCTACGAACCAGAGATTGTGAGTTTGGGGACTTGGTTACGCTAAATTTCTCTAACGCCCTTTCGGTACCATTTTCTTTTATTTTGAAAAAAATGTTTGACAGTTTGGATTAATTTTAAATCTATTTCCCTAACATGTGAAATGATCATGTGAGTGCACAAACCATCAATTTAACATCCAAAGGAAAACAGTGAATAAATTGCAAGAACTCACCTCAAAGCAATGAAAGTATTTGCGTTATTAGATCAGAATTCACATCAACCCTAGGTATGATTTCTAATTAACACGCAATTGTTTTTTTCTTTTTTTCCTTTTTCACTTATTTAATGAAAATCATGCAACATGCGATGCAATATAAATAAATGACCTAATTCTAATGACATGCAACTTCTAATTAAATGACTCTAGCAATAATCCCTAAATGACATGCATTTCATGAACCTAATCCTATATGACATTTACATGACATTTTTTATTTTTCTAAAAAATGCAATCTATCCTAGAGAATGAAGTGAATTTAAAATGAAACCTACAATTTTATCCTAAGATGCCATGACGTACAAAGAATGTCCTAATTCTATATGATATATGCATAATGACTTGTTTTGTGTTTTTTTTATTTATAAAATTCAAAATTCACAATTGCCAAATAATTAAACGTGCAATTTAAATTAAAAAAAAAACTAACAGCCTAAATTAATGCACTTTTTTGTTTTTATATTTTTCTAAATTCGAACTAAAATCCTATTCTAGATATGCAAGATAACAAGAAATATTCCAAAAACAAACTGAATCCTAATTCAAATTTAGTGGTTCTCCAAAATAAGCAATTATCAAATAAACATTGTATTTAAACTAATCAAGACATCCAATCAAATAAAGAATTAAAATAATCGAAAAAATAACCCGTTATCTCATAGGTCAAATTAACGATTACTATAACCCTGAACGTCACGACAAGAAGTTTAAAATAATTAAAAATCTGATTTGAAATCTTACAAATCAAATTAATAATTATATTGATTCATTCAACATACTATCAACAAACCCCAAGAATTAATACAATTAAAAAAATAACCCGACATCTTACGAGTCAAATTAATAATTACAATAATTTTAGGGATAACTCCCCGCCGATAATGCCTACAATATCCATAACCTAAAAGTCACCTCACAATATTCAAACTTGAACAATAATTTATTATGATAAGTTCTCATTATCGATAAGTTATCATTATCATGAGTTATAGTAATTTTAGTTATAAAATAAAGTGGAACACTTGTTTATATTTATTATAATAAATAATCATAACATAAGCCGTCTCTTGAATTGCCAAATATTCCTATTTTCCATTATTCCAATCAAATCGATTCTAAAAATAAGAAATCAACAAACAAAATAAAAAGTAAGTAGACCTAGCCCATTGAATCATCACTATATCCACTATTCTGATATTCTAACTAAAAATAAAGTAAAATAACATAAAATAAGAAAAATAAAAATAAAAGAAAAATGAGCAACCTAAGGAAAATGGGGGGCAGCAAATTCGTCGGCACCGGGCAGGGGGTTGCCGTCGGTCGGAGCTCTAGCGAAAGGTGGCAATGGATGAAGCGGCTTGGCCGGGGTGGCTTAGCGTCTACACGGAAGAGGGCCTGGTGCAGGGTCGCAGGGGCGGCGCTGTGGCGTCGGTGGTGCTTCGAGCAAGGCGGTTGCGACTGAGGCGGATCGGCGATGGTGCAGGCGCGGCGAGAGGGAGGCGCGGTGGTGTGACTGATTTGGGGCTCTGGTGGCGTCCGGATCCGGCGTCGCGGGTGGAGAAGGTTGCAGGTGCGGGCGTCAGCAATCGAAGATGTTCAGCGAAGGAACTGCAGGCGCACCGTGAGGAGGCTCGCAGCGGAGATGGCCGGCAGCAAAGAGACGTCACTCGGACATGTGGGGGCTCGGATCTGGGCCTGGCGTCGCGGGTCAACAGCAAGTCGGGGGGCGAGATCGGCGCTCCGGTGCGGTAGATTGGGCTCCGAGCGGGTGCGGGGACTGAGTAGAGGGCGGTGATGGCGCGGTGCGGTGAACGGCGGTAGTCGCGCGGTGAGGCAGAGGAGCTCCGGGCAGTCGCGGATGGAGCAGCAACGTGGGCAGCAAGCTTGGGGAGACGATGAACAGTGGGGTCAAATCATCCCCCTTTTCTTCTGCCTTTACGCTTCTCTTCTCCCTCTGCTGTTGTGCAGAAACTTTTCCTTTTCTGAATTTTTTACTTCGAAAACCGAGAAAAAAGGCCTCATTTGATTGAACTCCGTACGCATCCTTTTATAGATGAAACTGATCTTTTTTGTTAATATTTTCATCTCACTAATATTGCTTATAACCTCTTAATCACAAAAATCCCTATCTCATGAATATTCTCCCTAATTTCATCATCTATTCATAAAAATAAGATTACAATGCAATTTTCTTAATTTCCAAAAATCATCATAATATCGCATCAAATCTTAATTTTTCACAAAATAATTAATTAAACATAACGACGGGCTTGGGTTAATTTTCTCATTTTGTAGGCCTAGCCCGGCCTGCTAAACTAGAGTTCAGAAATATTAATTCGAACCCATCCACCACCAATCCTTAAAAAAAAAAAAAATACAAAACATGTAAATTAAAAATAAATGCACTTAAAAAATTATATGCTATGCGATTGACTTATAATATTTTTTCTTAGGGGTTAAAAATTAACCCATAATTTTTATGCAATAAATGACTAAATGGATTGCCCAAAATTTAGGTGTCAATAAGTCCTTAATTTTTCATTTTTATCAAGGTAGTTATAAACCTTTACACAAAATTTCAATACAATTGTTCTAACCAATAAATGTTAGATATTGTTAAGTGGTGTCCACTTATAGCTAGCCATTCTATGTGGCATGTTGACTTGGACAATTTTTGCATCGCCACATTAGCGATTTTCCAAGTGGCCAAAAGGGTTGCATTGGAATTTTGTACAAATGTTTAGGACTTAGATTGGCAAAGTTTGAAGAATTTAGGATTGAATTGGCATCCTTATAATATATTTAAGACCAATTGGTAAGTTGCCCCTCTTCATCCCTAGGCCTGGCAGATAGTTGACAAGATTGGACAAATTCAATCAATCTTGTTAAAAAGTCCAATCAAAGGCTAAGTTGTTAGATAAATATATGGTTTAAATATTCTAACATCCTCCTTGCCCTTGAGTATAGGCTAGACTTTGGCCAAAAATAGTCCACTTCAGATGTTCCTAAAAAATTTTGCTGTTTGCTCAGACAATCGGAACGGATTAATGCGGGATAAGCCACAAAGCAGGTTTGCCAAACAAAGTACAGCGGATAAAATCACATTGAGGCTGATGCTAATAAGTTCATTTTACGTCGTGGATGGGAAGTCCTTGTGTGCTGGACCCTGGTGGTAATGCCCGACTTGGTTCAAGCACTGTCCCAGATTGCCAACATTCCTTCCCCTAGCATATACATATTCAATATCTGATAGACGACTTGTGTTTTTGTCTGCCAATTGCTGAATTGGTTCATGTCAAACCAGTGGCTCTCAACAACAGTCACTTTCAAGAAAACTGTAGTCTCCATGACCCATATATAGCTTGAACTTAGGTAGCTGATGTCCTCTTTTGCCTAGATTTAATTCAAGTTTAGTGAAAGTCAAGCGGTCTAGCCTACTTCATGCGGTTTCCACAGGGATTTCTCAGTCATGTCTTGCTGCTCCTGTCCAGTTGTTCCTGCTTTCTTAGGCGCGCGTCTTGGCGTGATTTCCCCTGAAATAAACAATCTCCTCGGGTTGATGAAAGAGCGCAAAAGTATCCATTTACTAGTTTTAGGCCAGAAGTAAGGTTCACGGAGATTGCATGGCTCAAAGTGATCCGGTGGAGTTAGAGGTTTCAAAGCTTCTTTTATTACACGCAAGGAAGTATATAATTGGGGTTATAATAAGGTACTTTGAACCGTTCTTCCACCCACAGACAAAACTCGTATAACGATAGATATATTGAGACTTTGAACCGTCTTCCTTTAAATCGTCACCTTTATAAAATTTTCTCGAAATGATAATTACAGAGAAGGCTAGTACTTTCCCGATATTAAGTCATCATCGGAGGTCGAAGCTCAGGCAAGTCAACCCCAAATCGAGCCTTAGATCCTCTTCCGAGGTTGAGAAAGAGGGGGGAGGGAAAGGGTGCTCCTCAAGGTCGGGGCGCGGTGATGACAAAGGCTGGAATGGCGGTGGTTGGCGCGAGTCTCATGTATGTTGGCGGGAGTCTCGCAGCAGCAGCTGACAGATGCCAGGGGAGAAGGGTTTCGGAAACATCAGTGCACGTTTAGGTGAACAGACACTCGATGAACGCATGACGGGCATCTCGGAAGCGACAGTAAAGCCGCTGCTACCTGCAGCTGAACCTCACCCCAAGCAGAGTTGCTTGAGACCGACTCTGATAGATTTATGTAGGCGTCGAGCTGCTCCAAATGTTTGAACTGTTCAATAAATACGCGAAATTTTATATTTCATTAGTTGAGCAACATTGACTTTGTCTCCAAAAATTAAAAACCAGCCCTCAGCTTATATAGATCGAGCGTATCCATTCACACACCTGCAAAATGAGCTTCGCCGGTGAAAGACAAGATGTGTATATAATCACATCGGCCGGACAAACAGGGCAACATCTTGGTCCCAAAATGATGAATTTTCACTTCAGGCATAGCAAACTGCAAAATGCTGGAATAAAACAGCAGCCAGTGCACGGAGCTCCCACTCTGCGAGGGATGATGGGACAGGTCCGACCACTTTGGTTATAATGTACACAGATTTTTGCAAGAAAACTATTTCTGCGACTCGAACCAGAGGTCACACAGCAACAACTTTTACCCGAAATGCTAGTCCTAAAAACAACCAAATGCGTCGCTACTTTTTAAAAAGCAATGCAGACACTTTCATAACAAGACCAGGGAATCAAGTAATGATTTTTCTGTTTCACGTAGGGCCTTTTGACAAAAACACATGCGCACAATTTCAAGAACACTGTTCTTATTGTAAAGATCACAAGAACAAACAGACGAAACAACATGAAGAATCACATTGGCCCTATCTACCATCCGCCTAGCAACTGTCACGAGTTCCATGATTCAATTTCTTGGCTTTCAAACGAAGAATACGTATCTATGGAGCCCGTGATTGAGGTTAAGCTGGGTTGTATCGGTATTGAAAGACCCGTCGTTTCACCCAAAGAATAAGAACCTAAGAAGCCCCCAATCGAGGTTAACCTGGGTGGCTTCGGGAGGGGAAGACCTGCTGTTTCACTTTCTAATAGTAGCACAACGGAAGACATGAGCGGTCTATCTCTGGCAGAGTCTTGCACACACAATAGTCCGACTTGTATGCATCGTAATGCCTCATCCACATAGCACATGTCCCTGATACAAGGATCGATTAGTTCCATCGCCTTCCCTTCATTCCAGTGATGCCAAGCCTGCAATCATCATGCATTTGTGTGAAAAACACTCTGTACAACCCTTGGATGTAAACACTTGAACAGCGAGTTCAAATGTATATTGTCCGCGTGCCTAATAACGTCTGTTGATATCACTTTACTTACAGACAATGGAGAAGTAGAAACCAGACCGAGACAACAGTTTTAAACAGAACAAACTGAGCAGTTGCAAACATCTGCTGAAACGAGAGTTTTGGTGCCTATTATCTCAAATACAAATGAGGATGAACTCACATGGCTGATAAGATTAGAATGTTCCGGCGTGCGAAAGCCAATGTTTTTCTCGCCGCTAATGATCTCCAGTAATAATACCCCAAAGCTGTACACATCAGATTTGAACGAAAATAGACCTTCCATCGCATACTCTGGAGACATGTAACCACTGCAATTACAAGGGCAAATGAATCAATCAAACCTGATCAAACATTTTGAGTCAGAGATGCACTTTTCTTATTCTCACTTGGAAGAAATTCAACTTACTATGTGCCAACCACTCGATTGGTACTCGCTTCATTTTCATTCCCACCGAAAATTCTCGCCATGCCAAAGTCTGATATTTTTGGGTTCATCTCTTCGTCCAACAAAATATTACTGACTTTTAGGTCACGATGAATAATCCTTAATCTAGAATCTCGATGAAGATAGAGGATGCCTCGTGCTATCCCTTCAATAATCTCCAAACGTTTCTTCCAGTTCAGTTGTGCTCGCTTCGCTGGATCTGCATCAAATTTTGAAAAGAGAAGAAAAGACACATGCAATGATTTTCGTGACAATTCTTTCAAGGAATGCAAAAGATCAAATTCAAATGTTCGACTCAGCTTACCAAAAATAAAATAATCCAAGCTCCTGTTTGGCATGTACTCATAAACAAGCATCTTATCTTCACCTTGAATGCAGAATCCAAGGAGTCTCACGAGGTTTCTATGTTGTAATCTCGCAATTACCATAACCTCGTTCTTAAATTCCTCAACCCCTTGGCTTGACTTCCTCGAAAGCCTCTTAACGGCTATTTCTTGTCCTCCTAGAAGCTTTCCCTGCAGATTCAGAGGGTAGACAATTAAGAATGCAAATATGACATCACGAGTCTAGAACTGGTGATCATATATCTTTACCTTGTAAACAGGACCGAATCCTCCGAGTCCGAGCTTGTTTTCTTCAGAAAAGACATTCGTTGCAGCTTCTATGGAACTGAAGTCGAACACTGGTATATCAGGTCCTCCTACTTGCTTAGCATCACTAGCAAGACCATCTGGTCTGGACAAATCAAGATATTGCTCTTCGCTCTTAACAATATCATCAAACAAGAATCCTGTATTTATAGTTCATTAACATGTAAATAAGAAAATAAAGACTAATAAATCATTCACTCCACAGACCGAAATCTCACCTTTTAAATTGTCCTTGAACCTCCACAACAAAAATACTGTTATACCGGAAACAAACGCTCCAACAAAAGCAGTAACTATCATGCGTAGGTTGGATATTTTGCTCTTTGTTCCTATTCATGAGAAGAGAAAGAAATTAAAATTATAGGAGATCATCAGTAATCGGAAAGTGTTGGAAGTACTCTATAAGATATCCAAAGTCATTAGTACAGATAAACTCTGTGACAGTAAATGTTTTGTCTATCGTGTGATACACGCTTCTTGTTGCAGGCAGGTGACACAAAGGAAATTTCAGCCAAGCCATGTGACAAATCATATGCTGATGAATGGGACCGTTATATTCATCAAAGTCCTGATCCTTCACCTTCCTATAAGCGTGAAAGTAGCTAGTTATGCTGGAGTTTGTTATTGGAGACTAGCATTATGGATACGTCATATGGTGATCTTTCTTGACAGTGACTGCTTTCATTCCTTTCTGATGCTACAAAAGGCCAGATTCATGTTATTCAGTTACACCAACTGTTGAGATCCCTGACCTCCATAAACTCAATTCCATAGATAAGAATCTCAGTTCCTTTTCTGCTAAGTCACACAATCAGTTGTGGCCTTTATCATACTAAAAAAGATCATTAGGTATGAGAAACATTATTTTGGAAAAGATCAACAAATTTGAAAATGGCAAAGGGGGGATACCCATAAGAGATCATACCTGGTTCAGAATTGGCGAGACGAATTTGGAGGGTCATTCCGCCCTCAGCGAAATGCTCCACATCAATCAAATTCTTGCTCCACATCATGCACCAGATGCCTCTAACAAATGCATAAGCTTTACACGAACAATTCTCTAGACACTTCACCTCACACTCATCCCCGATAGTGGCTGAAAAATAATCTGCAAAATCCGGCAACTTCACCCCATCCAATTTCAAAAAGCGGTCCATCCTGCCACCATCTCCCACTGAAATGCTGCTGTTGTTCCCACACTGTAATCGGGTCTTCCAAGTACAACCCATGGACCAGTTACCCCTCTTCCATTGATCCGGTGATTTTGGAATGAACCCTTCCATGCAACTACATTTGGGAGAGCCCATTTCATTGCATATTGCAAAATCTCCACACTTGTTATATAGGTCACATTCCTTAGCAGGCTGTTTTTCAGCACAGTCAACTCATTATTAGTCTCATCCCAGCCTAACTCCTCCCCCATTCCATTCCAAAGTATACGGAACATCAAGAGATTGGACCTATTCAACGGTGTGTATGTAAAATACATGCTTCCATCCTCCTCAGGGGCCGAAAGCCTGAACCCATTTGAATATTGCCAGTCATATTTGGCATGCCGGTGAAAAGCAGCCCATTCCAATGCCCGCTCCTCCATTCCCGGCCTGACTGACCCCAGATCACTATCTGTGGTGGCAACCGGGGATCAACGCCCATAGAGTAGTTCCCAGGGGAAGGGTCGTTCAACGATCTCCATGACCTAAAGGCATGGTTCTCTCCAGCCGCAGAATTCACCCTCACTCTCATGCCAGGCAAAAACGTGTCTGTCGGGTGTTCAAAGCTTTGCCAGTATGCATTGCTGACATGACCATCAGCACTAGCAGTGTCAGCATCTGCATTGGCCAGAAGAACAAGATTTCCAGCATCCGTCAAAACAGCTGTTGAGTTGGTGGGCACAGAGGAAGAATTAATGCCGCTAGACCAAACTAAGCGATGATCCCCATCTAAAACCATCAAATTTCCATCACTTGAAATTGTCAGAACTCCAGATTCATCAGAAACAGGGCTATCTCTGTTTGCGACCCACACGCATGTTTTAAAACTTATCTTGCGGTACCAAATACCAACATATCTAAGAGACGAATTCTCAGTTCTAAAGAACCCCAGCTCGAAGTTCCCAGAACGAGAAACCAGAGTCTCGCCATCTCGGACCAACTGCCCTTGCGATAACGAATTTGCTGCACAAGAATATGAAAACAGAGACGACCACATGAAAAACAAGGAGATAAGGAAGAGACTTGCTCTGTTTTTGCCAGTGAACGGCATTCCACCGTTGCCAAATGCCTCAAGCATTGCTCCGGGGAGAGGGAGAATCAAGAACACAAGTGGAAACTTTTCATGGGTGAGAGAGGGGGCTTCAATGGTGACCCATGTTGGGCGTTGTAGTTGTCACACCCCGAAAACTATAGGGATGGGGTGACACGGCCATCCTTCCACTCACATAGCCTCAAAAAACATACCCAAAACTTACTTTCAAAGGTCCCCATCAATAGCACTCTTGATCTATTAGCTGCTAACTAAGGAACCTGAAAAGAAGATCAAAGAACGAGTGAAATGAGTAACAACAGCACAATGAGTAGTACATATCTTCTAAGTAATCAAGCAACCATCTATGTATAAAATACATATCGAATTATATAAGAGTTATTTTTTACTATCAAAGCCTTATACTAAGTCAATTATCAATAGTCAACTCCATTGAATAATCTCCATCAAAAAACACATATCATTGGTCCATCCATTGACTAATCTATTGCTCAATACTCTACCATGGTCACGACACAATGCCTGCTGACAAGGCAACTAAGATTCCCTTGACAAGGTCTCCACCTACAAAGCTGGTGACTCAGCCCAGAATGATATCCTAAACTTGGTATACATACCCCAAAAATCCTCACTAGATTCACAGTCATATTAAGCATAAATAACCATCCTCCAATACCATAAATCCAATCTAGAAATCAATATCTTAAACCAAGCAAATAATATTTTGTAACATAGCCCATCATCCATTTCCTAACCATTTATCAAATCATCATAAACATTTTCATAAATCAATCACAAAGTAGCATTGCTCCATTTGACTTTACTCCATTTGTATAAAAATGCTTTTCAACAAATTCAAATATAGCAAATGCTCAATCGGACTTTTATGCAATAAAAATGCTCATATATATATATACTTCAAAACATAGTTTTACAAGACCAAAGAAAATATAGTACCACTCACCTCATCACGTACAACCAAACAATAAATGATACTCATATCGTCGAACTCAGGGCCCTATCAAATAACCGATGAATAATGTTAAAATCAAATAAAACTCCGCCTCAACTATGAAACGACTAAATTACACCTTTAACTCTAGCAAAAAGACTCTTACGCGCTAATAAATCGCATACCCAAAATGATTATTTCAACCCATTCGCAACGCAGAATTTAAGCGTAAAAATTGATTATGCCATAACTTTCTCCTTTGAAACCCGTTCTGAATGTAATTATAATAAAATAAAATAAAAACCCTTCAAATGTACTACAAGAATCCCAACTTGAGCATCCCAAAATGCAAGCCAAAAAACGACAAAATACAGGCCCAAAGCTATTGGACGCATATTGTTCACTGCGTGCGGAAAACTTTAAAATTTTGTTTCAAATAAACCATAAACTCAAATCACGATTCGTAAAATCTTATAACTCCACAACACCCTAAACTATGATTTCTATAAAAATACGCAGCTCAACGGGTCCAAAATCAGATTTCTCCACTCAATTTTCCAAAAATTCAGAATTTGAGCCTTAAACCCGTAAATTACTTCGATTGGACGAACGAGAGGTCTAATCTCTTACCGGGTGTTACGTCACGAAGTCAAGTTGGCTTGGCAAGGCATCAACAGAATGCATGTGCCAAACCCCACTTCCTCTTCTTCCTTTTTCTTCTTCTTCTTCTTCTTCTTTTCCTTTCCTCTCTCTCTCTCTTCTTTTCTCTCTCTCCCGAAGTGGCTCGGGCCCTATAAAAGAGAACGCCCACTTCTTCTTGCTTCATCGACCGGTCAAACTTATTTTCTTTTTCTTTTCTTTTTAATTCCTTTCTTAACTTGTCAAACCAGTATTTTACATTGCAGCTTCTGACACGAAGTTGACGGCTTTTGAAGTGGGATTCAACAAAAAGAAATGCGCGGTTTTTGCTTTTTTACTCCGGGTTTTTGCGACCCCGGTGTGGGATCGGCGACTCCCGTTGACGGAGGAGTCGTCGAGTTTGTGTTTGTTTATACGAAGAGGTCAAAGATGAGGACAAAAAGGAAGGCGATAGATTCGTCGTCCATCACAAAAGAGGCATCGGTTCGTGCACGAGGACAAGCTTTAACGAACCGTTGACCCAATGGGAAGTTTCCATCTTTTTCCACGTCGTTTTCGAGAGTGTACTGAACATCGCTCCGCTAGGAGATATCGAAATCACGTGTTGTTTTCGAATGGTGCCTTGTTTTTGAAGCATAAATTGCCAGAGCGGATGCATGCATGCACTTGCGTTGGTCCAAATGCTCTCGCCTGGTCCTTGCAACAATGTCAATTTCCAACCTTTTTCTCAGTATAGGATTAGGAGCATGCAAAATAAACCACCCATATCAAAAATTGACCGGATCAGACCAAACCGGCCAATTCGTTCCGATTTTTTAGAGTGTCGGCTTGGTTCCTAGTTCCTAAAATTGAAATCAATATCCAAGCGGCCCGGTTCCCGATTTCAAGAGAGAATCGAACCAACTACAAACACTTTTTTATTATTTCTTAAAAAATTAATAAAATATGAACTAAATACTATCCAGTCCAATCGTATCACAAACTATGGCATAATTACTTCACTCTTCATTTCTTTTGTCAATATCTTAAGATTTGTCATTTTCTCTCTCATTGTGCATGGCCACTCTTTAGTGGGAAAGAGAAAAAAAAAAAAAAAAGTAGCTGGTTCCATTGGGCTAAACCAAAACCGATGGTCCAATCCGATCCCGATCCTAGGACCAAGCGGTTTTCAAAATTGGGAACCCGTCCTTCCAATCCAGTTCATGATTCCATCTTAAAACTGAATCAGACCGAGAACTGATCACCCCTATATAGGATGACACATATATTAGAAAAGCAAATCAAGGTGTTGATTTCACGACAAAGAAAGGACACTCTCTATAAATGAAATCTCCTAGTCGTTGCTTTCTAAGACATGCTAGGATTGCCCAGTCTGTTTCTCTGTTATTTGGACCGTGTCCTCCTTGGTTGCTCCACGTAAAATTTTCACTTCGCATACTTTTGCATCTAAACACCAAACAGTTTAATCAAACAGACCAAATTGCCAGCAGAAGATCTCACAAGAAAGGAACCCCTTGTCCCTCCAAACTCTCATCTCAAGCCCCTTCATAGTTTCAACAACCATAGGCCGCCGTATTTGCCACCTCAGGTGACAAAGACTGTAAAACCTAGCTATAGAACATGTAACGGTAGCGCCCCGCCTGGGGAGCTGGGGAGTTGTACATATCCTGGATTCTGTAATTTGAAAGCACTGCGGCCGAATTGTTTCGCTGGACCTTTGCATCGATAGGCCAGAAAGCATTTTGCTGATCTGAGCTAGAAAGAGCACGGCCATGGGACTCGGGCTCAGGCTCTGCACTGAAATGTGAGCTGGTGGCGATGGCACTCAGACCTGAGCGATGCATAGTGAGGATGGTAATTGAAATTTTCACCATTCTTCCTTATGTTAAATTTGATGTTTATCGATGATGAGAGCATTATGCTCTCACTCAGGAACCGTATGTGCGTGTACATACACTAGTGAAGCAAGATCGACTTTAGTTCCAAAAATTGAAGACAAGCCCTCAGCTTATAGATCGAGCATATCCAAGAACACTCCCTCTCCCGTGCAAAACAAGCTTCACATGTAAAATGCAAGATGTGTATATAATCACATCAATTTGACAGACGAGGTAATTTGTTGGTCTCAAAAGATGAATTCCCCTTAGGCACAGAACCTGCTGAAAGCTGGAATAAAAGGGCAGTTGGTGCATGGAGCTGCCATTGTGCACAGGATCCTGGAACAGCCGAACCACTTCGGGTCTATTGTATGTAGCCTTATTGTTAAATTATGTCTCGAAATTGAGTGTTTGCAAACGCAATCCATTTGGATAAAAAATTTTATTATTTGATCGTAAAAATATTTTTTGATAAAAATAATATCTAATATTATGTATAAGAAAAGAAATTCAAAATTCTTTTTGGGTTTTGGATGTCTTCGGTTAACAAAATAAGCTTCGTTGGACTCCATAAAAGTTTATAAAAGAGAAAATAATATACAATAAAAGGAAAAAGTAAGGGTTTCTTCACCTTACCTGCAGCGTCCCAATTCCCATTCAAGAAAGAAGCACATGGTGGGGCACAAATAAAACAGAATACGTCTTCTCTCTTTCCGGTGGAGCCGGTGAAGCCCTAAGAAGAAGACAGAGCCACACAAAAGGAACGTTCAGGAGAGCGCCACACGATCAAAAAAGACGAATGTAAATCCGTACGTACACAAACCAAAAGATGAATGCTAGAGTTCTTATTTTGGTGTACATAGAGCATTTTACTTTGAGTTTAAATGCACAATAATTTTATGTATTGAGTTTATGTCCAAGTGAATTATTTATTTATAAATATTTTTTGTTTGAACTTAAATTTAAGTGTAAAAAGCACTCGAATGTGTGAAAGATTGTAAACTTTGTTCTCCAATTATAGTAAATTATTTGCTATTAACTCTCTCCGTGAACATATGTACCAATATTTTGATATTATTATTATTATTATTCTTTATTATTATTTTGACTGAGCTTTTAACCCATTAGCACGAGACCCACCTCCCACGGCACCCCACTTAAGATTTTACCCCTCCTAGATGAGAGTTGAGAGCAAACCAACGTGTCCACCGCGGGGTGAATCTGATGTCTTTATTATTATTATTATTATTATTTTGGTAAAAGGTTTCTATTATTATTTCATTTGTTTCTCGTGATTTTATGTTTAAATTATTCTATCATTTTCACGTATTTTTTTATTCCAACAATTACCTAGCCGTTTCCATGACTTGACCCTAGGTCACAGAGCGACAGCTTTTACCTGAAACGCCAGTCCTAAATGCAATTGAATGAGATACTGCAGAATAAAAAGCAATAAAGACACTTTCATATCAAGACCAGGGAGTCAAGTTCTAAGCCTTTTAGCAAAAGTACATGTGCACAGTTCCAATAATACTTATCCTGTTGTAAAGATCACAGGAGCAAAGTGAAGAGAAAACAAGAATGAATCACATTCGCCCTATCTACCATCCACGGAGCTAACTGTTACGCCGTTCAATGACTCAATTTCTTGGCTTTCAGACAAAGAGCAAGTATCCATGGAGCCCGTGATCGAGGTTGACCTGGGTAGTTTCGGGAAGGGAAGATCTGCTGTTTTGCTTTCTAATAGTAGCATAACGGAAGGCATGGCCGGTCTATCTACAGCGGAGTCCTGCACGCACAGCAGTCCAACTTGTATGCATCGCAATACCTTATCCGTAGAGCACGTGTCCCTGATACAGGGATCAATAAGCTCCATTCCCTTTCCTTCTTTCAAATGGTGCCAAGCCTGAAATCGTCATGCACGCAAGTGAAAACAGTTTGACTTAGATGTAAACGAACGAATAGCTAATTCAAATGTATATTGTCCTGATGTGCAATAACATCTGTTGATAGCACTATGCTTTTTAATATGACCGATAGTTTCTAAGCAACAGACAATGGAGAAGTGGAAACCAGACTGAGACAACCTAATCAAAGGCAGATGCAAACATATCTTAAGATGAGAGTTTTGGTGCCTAGTAGCTTGAATACAGATAAGGATGAACTCACATTGACGATAAGGTTAGGATGTTCCAGCGTGCGAAAGCCAAGGTTTTTCTTGCCACTAACAATCTCCAATAATAATACCCCAAAGCTGTACACATCAGATTTGACCGAAAATAGACCTTCCATCGCATACTCTGGAGACATGTAACCACTGCAATTATATTGGTAGATGAGTCAGTCCACTCCACACTAATCAAACATTTGGAGTCACATATGCACTTTCTTTTTCTCACTAGGAAGAAATTCAACTTACTATGTGCCAACCACTCGATTGGTGCTTGCTTCATTTTCATTTGTACCAAAAATTCTCGCCATGCCAAAGTCTGATATTTTCGGGTTCATCTCTTCATCCAACAAAATGTTACTAGCTTTTAGGTCACGATGGATAATCCTCAGTCTAGAGTCTCGATGGAGATAGAGGAGGCCTCGTGCTATCCCTTCAATAATCTCAAAACGTTTCTTCCAATCCAGTTTCGCTCGCTTTGCTGGATCTACAATAAATTTTGAAAAGTGAAGAAAAATCAAATGAATTGTTTTCATGACAATTCCTTCATGGAATGCAAAAAACCAAATTCAGATGATTGACAACTTACTGAAAATAAAAGAATCCAAGCTCTTGTTGGGCATGTACTCGTAAATAAGCATCTTATCTTCCTCTTGAACGCAAAATCCAAGGAGTCTCACGAGATTTCTATGTTGTAATTTCGCAATTAACATAACCTCATTCTTAAATTCATCTAGTCCTTGGCTCGACTTCCTTGAAAGCCTCTTAACGGCTATTTCTTGTCCTCCAAAAGCTTTCCCTGCAGATTCAGAGGGTAGACAGTTAAGTATGCCTCTATGACATCTCAAAGTCTACAACTGGTGATCATTTAGCTTTACCTTGTAAACAGGACCAAATCCTCCCAGTCCAAGTTTGTTTTCTTCAGAAAAGAAGTTTGTAGCAGCTTCTATGGAACTGAAGTTGAACACTGTTATATCAGCTCCTCCTACTTGCTTAGCATCTCTAGCAAGACCATCTGGTCCGGATAATTCAGCAGATAGCTCTTCGTTCTTAACAAAATTATCAAGCAATGGAAGTTTCTTGTTTTTCCGATAGAAAATCGAGAATCCTGCATTTAAAGTTTACTAACATGTAAATAAGAACACAAGGAGCAACAAAATCATTCACTTCAGAAGAAAATCTCACCTTTTAAATTGTCCTTGAACCTCCATAACAACCATACCAGTACACCAAGAACAAATGCTCCGACCAAGACAGTAATTATTATGAAAAGTTTCGATATTTTGCTCTTTGTTCCTATTCATAGATAAGAGAAAGAAATTATGTTATACGGGTTGGAAAGTGTGCAAGTATTCTACAAAATATCCAAAGTCATTAGCAAAGAACAACTCAGACGATAGATGTTTTGTCTATTCTATGATGCACGACTTCTTGTTGCAGGCAGGTCAGACGAGAGATTTTGGGTAAGCCATATAACAAATCAAGATATGATGATGAATAGGACCTTTTCATGCATAATGTTCTGATACTCCCCCTTCATATAAGCTTGAAAACATCTAGTTATGCCAGAGTTTTATTTGAGACTGGAAACATCTGATGGTGTTCTCTGTTGACGGTGATATATTTCGTTCCGTTCTGATACTACACAGGGCTAGATTCATGTTATTCAGTTGCACTAATTGTTGTTATCCCTGACCTCCATTAACCTAATTCTATATGTAACAATCTCAGTGCTTTTTTTGATAAGTCACACAATCAATGTTGGCCTTTATCACACAAAAAGACGATCACAAGGAATAGGAAACATTACTTTGGAGAAGATCATCAATTTTTAAATTGCAAGGGATATATCGAAAAGAGATCATACGTAATTCAGAATTGGCAAGACGAATTTGGAGGGTCAGTCCGCCCTTGTCAAATTGCTGCACATCTATCAAATTCTCGGTCCACAGCATGCACCCGATGCCTACATCAAATGCAAAAGCGTTGCACGAACAATTCTCCAGACACTTCGCCTCACACCCGTCCCTGATTGTGGCTGAAACAGAATCCGCGAAATCTGGCAACTTCACGCCATCCAATTTCAAGAAGCCATCCATCCTGCTGCTGTTGTCCTGACACTGTAATTGGGTCTTCCGAGCACAACCTGCGGACCAGTTGCCCCTGTTCCATTGATCTGGTGACTTCGGACTGAACCCTTCCATGCAACTACATTTGGGAGAGTCCATTTCATTACATATTGCAAAATCTCCACACTTATTATACAAGTCACATTCCTTAGCAGGCTGTTCTTGAAGCATGGTCCATGCATTACTAGTCCCATCCCAGAGCAACTGCTCTTCCGTCCCGTTCCAAAGTATACGGAACATCAAGAGATTGGAGCTATTCAACGGCGTGTACGTAAAATACCTGCTTCCGTCTGCCTGGATGCTCCAGAGCCGGAACCCAAACAGATAACTGCGGGTCATATTTGGCACGCCGGTGAAAATCTGCCCATTCCAATGCCCGCTCCTCCATTCCCGGCCCGACTGGCCCCAGATCACTATCTGTGGTGGCAACCGGGGATCAACGCCCATAGAGAAGTTCCCAGGGGAAGGGTCGTCCGACGATTTCCACGACCTGAAGGCACGGTTCTCTCCATCAGTGGAATTCACCCTCACTCTCATGCCGGGCAAGTACGTGTCCGTCGGGTGGTCGAAGCTTTGCCAATTTGAATTGCTGACGTCACCACCAGCACTAGCGGAGTCAGCCTCTGCACTGGCCAAAAGAACCAGATTTCCGGTATCCATCAAAACAGCTGTCGAGTTGGTGGGCACAGAGGAGGAGTCAATGCTACTAGACCAAACTGTGCCATTATTACCGTCTAAAACCATCAAATTTCCATCATTTGAAACTGTCATAACTCCAGATTCACCAGAAACAGGGCTATCTCTGTTCGCGACCCAGACAACTGTCTTAACACTTACGTGGTACCAAATACCAACATATCTAAGAGAGGAATTCGCAGGGCTAAAGAACCCCAGTTCGAAATTCCCAGAAGAAGAAATCAGAGTCTCGCCGTCTCTGACAAACTGCCCTCGCGAGATCGAATTTGCTGCGCGAGAATACGAAAACAGAGACGATGACACGAAAAACAAGGAGAAAAGCAAGAATTTTGCTCTGTTTTTGCCGGTGAAGGGCATTCCACCGTTGACAAATGCCCCAGGCATTGGTCCGGAGAGAGGGAGAATCAAGAACACGAGTGGAAACTTTTCAGGGTGAGAGAGGGAGTTTCAATGGCGACCCATGTTAGGTGTTGCAGTTTATAACACAAGGTTGACGACTTTTTGGAATAAGAATCAACGCGGAAAACACGCATTGAATCGAAACTTGAAACCTCTTTCTTCTTGCTTTCTTTTTTCCTCTGGTTTTTTAGTAGACCGAACGCGCCGAGGCCCATCGCGAACAGAACTACAGAAGGGGTTGGTGAATTCGGCTTACCGGTCGAGGACAAGGACAAAGAAGAAGAGGAAAGTGGGAAATTCGCCGTCCATCATAAGTCAAAGAAGGGCTGGTTTCAACGCGAGGACAAACCGACCAAAACAAAAAAAAAAAAAACACGAGGACAAGCGTTACCGAATAGTTGGCAAAGAGAAATGACTGGATAAACTGGTTTTAATCTATAGAAAAAAAAAATCTATTCTGGATAATAAAAAATTAGATAATGAATAATTATAAATTATTATGGAGTCTACGATAATTTGTAATTCATAATCATGTTATTTTTAAGTAGCCTAAACACTGTTCTATTCACAAAGCAAGCAAATTGGTTTTCAGCAAGAGGTAATGCGTCGGACCTAACAAAATAGAATTTTTTTTCCATCTCGTTTCTCAAGAGTGGACCGAACAATCTCTCCCCTACGTCTCTTCCTGAGGAGAGATGAAAATCATGTGTGTCGGTGCCACAAGTCAACGCTCCCTCGTTTTTGAAGTATGAAATACCCGAAACTACGCTCCAATATTGGTCCAAATGCACCCATACGATACATGCGACGATGTCGATTGACGACCTTTGTTCCTTGAATGGAAGGACTCCCCTCGGGAGCTTGCCCACAACGACGGACGGAGAACATAGTCGGAAAAGCAAATCAACAGGCTGATTTCATGACAAATAAAGGACGCCTTCCACAAGGAAATCTACAAGTTATGGTAGGACCGACCGCCAGATATGTTGCAGAACTTGCACCTGCATTTAAGAGCTTATTGCTATCTAAAACATGCTCAAATTACCTAGCATGCTTCTCTGTTATTAGTACTGTTTCCTTCTTTATTGCGCCGACCCAAAATTCCCTTCGCATATTTTTGCATCTAAACACAAAGCAGCATGATCAAAAAGACCTAACTGCCGTCGTAGATTGCCAAAAAAAAAAACTTTAATGCCAAACAAATCAGTCAAACGATCCTAATCATTTCAGACACCCAAAGTCTAATATGAAACCCCTCAACCATTACCGCCGCTGGCAACTAAGGTGAGAAAAACCATAAACCCTAGTGCCAGAACACGTAACATTAGCACCGCGCTGGGGAAACTAGGGAGTCGTACCCAGGACCTTGAGACCATGCTCGGTATCACAAGCTATGAAACTTGTACCTCGGTGCTCAAGCTCAAAACCTAGAGGGCTGGACTTGGAACGCCAAGTATCGGATCCTGTACCCCGAACCATGGTACCTTGACCCCTTGAAACCAAACAGTATAAATGGCACTACATTGTTCAAGCCAAACCGTGCGATGGCTATTAAAACTTTATTACATTGACAGTCTCATTATTATATTACTCGAACCAAATAAGCCAGTAACTCTTAGTCCTTTCTTTTGATAAATCTTGTCTTTAAATAGTTTTTGGCAATCGAAGTTTCTAATGAGTCAAGTTGTCAACTGTGAACAATGGAAACGAAGACAGGAGTCCCCGCGTCATGAAACAAGTAACATATTTGCAGAACACCAGATCTGACTTGAAAAAGATTCCCACGTCGTGGTGCTGGAGAACAAATCCATGTGTAAGTCATGCTGGAATCCGAGAAAGATACAAATGCTGAACCAGTGCTGAAAATAAAGAAATCACTTATAAAGTTCCTCAACTGAGCAAGTAGGTAACGATCATGGCTTTAATAATTCGCTAATAGTTTATGCGCCGCATTATAGAGTAAATAAGATCTGACCAAGATTCATCTTTCCTATTGGAGCCACGTGATACGAGGGACTAAATTTTGCATGCGAGGTTAAAGTTACTTCCTTGATGAGGTCAAACGGTAGGCCATCAAGTGATTGTCAAGGGGGTTGCGTCGAAACATAATGCTTGAGGTGCAACCTCGAGTACTTATGAAAACTTGGCCAACTAGATGAAATTATTATTTATGAGGCATAGCTCGAGGGAAAATGCCCAAGTGGAACCAAACGTCGACAAAATCATTGAGACAAAAAGCGAAGCGGTATGGAGCCGATCCCATTTTGCGTAAGCCTTCCATTAAAATATTGACATCGCGAATATGCATCAGAGACTCCTCTAGATGGGAAAAGGCCATAATCCACAAGTGTCTTCTGTCCAAACGAGGCGGAGGCGACTACAAATTGGAACGAGGGGCGGGCAGTTCGTGGTCCATCGGTGGGAAGGTCAAGTTTGTCATGTGGCTCGCGTGGGCATCGATTTAGACGAGGCCAGGAAGATGAGACCCTGGCTGGGCGTTACGGGGGTGGCCTGCACGACTACGCAAAGGTGGCGAAGGAGCTATTGGGTCGACGGTAACGGAGAGAAAGTGGGGTAAGAGGGAGAGTGTATTTGTTCAGATTTATTTCGTATAAAATCGTCATGTACATTGAGGAAAATTACCAAAAAAATTTTAAATCTATTATTATTGTACAAATTCAGTCATGAACATTTTTCTATTTTTTCTGGCAATTTAATCATAAATATTTTGCAATTGCATCAATTTAGTCTATCTTGTCAATTTAATTGGAGATCCCTAATATAATCACCGACCATCCTATATGGCACGACCAGTACTAACATAAAAAATTTTAAATAATATTTTTTTTTCCCTATACTTACAATGACACTCCAAAATGTCACGTGCGACATGTGTCTTTTTGAATATATCATCTAATAATTATTAGCATGCAAAAACACTACAAAAATTTCACAACACCCCATTCAAGAAATCGCATTATACATGTACTTCTTTAAGCAAAACGCAATTACAAAAAATAAGTTCTAAGAATGATCATGGTCACCTATCACCAATATTGTTCCTACGTTAAAACACCTGCCTGTACAAAGACCAAGTTATTTGCCATGGATCAACAGCCCCACCCATCGACAGACCAACGTCATCGAAACCAATGAACCATTGAAAATCCCTAAGAGGTCCAACAAACTCTTCGTCAACATACACAGCAGAACCACATTTAATGCATACTACCGCCGATCCAGGTATAAGCACAACTTGAATTCATAATCAAAATGCATAGGAACTCCCAACGGCAGTGGTGGGGATGATATGTCTCACAAAAACTGAGGAAAAAAAACAAGGAGGAAGTAAGCCAAACCTAGTAAGTGAAATCTCTCTAAAATAGGATATTATCTCACCCCTCAACCTAACAAAATAAAAAAAATGTGAGTTCAAAGCATTACAAAATGACCATGCATGAAAAGTGCATTAGTTTATGCATATCTTTTCTTTATCATGATATACCGATGGAAATTTATATCATCATTATCTAAGATAATTTACTCATTTGCAAGCAAATGGCATTACATACTATGAACCAAGGCCACTTCTTTCATGTGTGCCTTTATGTAATGACGTATGCATAGATACATGTATTATATTCCTTAACACTCCCAAAGCATCCCAACACAAGGCGTTTCTCAAATCTAAGGCATTCCCACACACAGGGTATCTCTACTCGTGAGATATCCTGACAACATCTTTTCATACATATAATTACCTTACCCTTTTAATGATCACATAATATAAAAGTATGTGCTTTAAAATACTAGGTAGAAAAATTAAGAGAGGTGCGTAACAATAAAAGAGGGACTAAAGGCTTATTTCAGGTAGATATATTGTTAGTTACCAAAATATCTAGTAAATCATGACAAAAACAAGGAAATCAATATTTGTTCTAAAGATTGATAAATCCGAACAATATTTTGAACTCACTAAAATTATTAGTGAATGATATCAAATGCTAGGAAAAACTTAAATTAGTAAATTTAAAACTTAAATATCATCAAATATGCAATTTGAGGACTACAACTGGCATGGTGGTAAATTAATTACCGTCACTCAACACTGTCCGCATACATGTCAATATCTATCATTTTAAGCTTAACGCATCAAACTCTGGGCTACTAATGTTGTGGAAGAATCATCCGTCGCACTTTCAAACCTCACAAAATTAGTGACCCCCTTGAAATTCCATATGAGTAATACAAAACATGAAGCTATATAATATTCAAATTTGTAATCTAAATGTTATTACCGAGCATAAAAAAATTTCAATGTCACGCTTAGGGCTACATGATGATTATAAATTGGCCACAAGTGACTCCCCCCCTAGCGATGACAACCAGGGGGAGGAAGAATAAAATATTAAAATATATTAAAACTTGTCTTCATCAATTCCAACCTTGACATATAGGACGATTGGCGTCCAAGTGAGCGATTTCTGGCCAAAATTGGTAAGATAGACTAAATTAGCACAATTGTAAAAGATTTAAAATTAAATTGACAAAAAAATAAAAGGTTTTGGATTGAATTGGCACAATTGTATTAAGTTGAGGACTTTTTTTGGTAATTTCCCTAAGAAATTGTGGCATATTATAAATGAAAAGGCTATTGAAAATTGGATTAAGTATTTCATGCATTTTTTATATGTGATTCCAGTATATCTCAATTATCAAATCATGTGATATCCATGTAATACTCATATTAGTGGACTCACATATCACGAGTGTATATAAGAATTTTTCATGAATGTTTAATACCTCCAAAAATTATAAATTATACCACGTAACACTAATATCCCAAACTTTTTATTGTATCGCCAAAAATTCTAAACTATGCCCCTGTTACACTAACACGCAAAAATTCTTTTGGTGTCACAAGTAGAGGTGAATAATTCTAGGGTGGGTAAGTCCCAAACTAGGTAGGTTTCTAACTTTTGGAATCAAGAACCCAACCTGTTAAACTTAAACTGGCAATTTTATTTTTTTTTTTTGGTTTCATTTTGTTACATAACCAGGACATTGTCAATTGCTGCAAGTAGATGTAAGGATACTCAAATTGAGCACATACAGTAAATCTCAGTAAATAATGTAAGAGGAAGGCGGCCCATTTTGGAGAAGATATTTGGTGAATAGGAAAGGACAACAGGCCTTCACATTATGTCAACACAAGATACAGATTCACATTATACAAAGAAAGGCCGGTCCAATACCGACATTGATTTTCACAATCACCATTGAAAGATGTTTGTTTATTGCAAATAAATAGCAATGGAAGAGAAAGGACCATTATGAAGGCATTCATTACTCAACAAAACCGGTTAGATTCTCGATTTAAAATCAGTTCGGTCTCTATTTTACCCCATTCAAGGCCCTAAACCAGAGATTAGATCAATCAAGGCCGATTCCCATTTTTCAGAACCATGAACCGAACTGATCCGAGGGTGGAGTGTGAACTTAGCCAGTTCTCGGGTTGAACTAGTCTAGCCGCTCACCCTTAGTCACAACTGCCCCCTTGTTACTAGTATGATAAATTGGGGTACTTGTGACAAAAAAAAAAGTTTGGGGTATTGATATTACAATGGATAAAATTTATATTTCTAATGTAGACAACTGGTATTTTTATCAAACCAGTATAAATTTAGAGGTTTTGAAAAAAAAAATTATTTAAGATATTGGTACTCTAATGGGTTTAATTTAAGATTTTTGGTGGTATTTTCCTTTTTCTTATATTAGGTTGTTCTATACGTCCACGACTCTTGGCTAGAAACTACAATGTGGTTGGTGTTGGATTTGGACTGAAGTGCGTGGCGGAAAAGGATGGAGAAACAACAAATGAGAGAATAAGACCCTTTATTGGCAGAGTTCAACTTTCAACCACGCAGGGGAACTTTCCCAGGAAAGCAGGACTTTTGTTTGACACTAACAAAAGCATTCCTTTTATTTTTTATTTTCTGTTAACAATAAATAATTTTGTCATCTTTTAAAAGAAAATCATGGAGATCATTCCTAGATCACTTCGATTGTCGGTGTCTATATTTGTACAAAAATTATGTCTCCCGTATGTAATAGAAATCAAATCTAAAATGTCCAAAAAAAAAGCACAACAACATGCTCTTTTTTTTTTTTGTGGGGGGGTGGGGAATGCGATGGTCATGCTTCCGATTTTTTTTATTTGTTTTGATTTTCACATGGGGGGCCATGCGATCAAAACAAGTAAAACCGTGACTTTCTTACTTTCAACAAAATCTAAAATATCAATCGAATTTATAACATTTGGAAGAAATTGGTTGGGAATGTACCTGCCAATGCTGCAGCTTTTTCGTACTAGAAGAAAATTAATGTGCGCACGCTGCACAATTAATATGTATAAAGCAATAAATGAATAAATAAATAATCTATAGGCTAACATAGATAAATATCTTGTGTTTAGAGATATTGATATAGATCAAGGTTGGAGCAGCCCACACATGCCAAGCTACTGAAATTTCAATTAAGTGCATAATAAAACTAAATTCTCTCCTGTAACTAGTATAGATATGCTTTTTTCAATGACCTTCAATTTTGGATCTCCGAGAATTGACAAATCACATTACCATGTTATCACGTCCTGTGCAGTACAGCAATCGGGTTAATTTGAACGAAAGGAAAAACGTTTCAAGTTGATCAAGAGAAATTGCTTTTGTCAAATATGAATTCAATTACATCACTTAGTAAGCCGACTCAATTTTACATATCGATCTTAATTCGGGTTCCTAAGGTTACTCTTTAATCTCATTTTCTAACTCACCACGTTCAAGTTGCAGGAGTCCTGGTCCCGCTATCTAAACATTTAAGAGGCATATAACTCTTAGGCTCCTGGGCTTCAATTAGGAGCCCATTGAGTGATACCCTACTTCCTGTTTTTTCCCCGGCTAGGGACCAGAAATCTGTAATCTTGCAATAAAATGTTTCGATAATGCTATGAACTTATAGTTTATACATTGCCAACGAAGCTCCCTCATTCTACTTAATCGTTTATGTTGAAATAGCCTACGTAGCTCGATACTGGGATCTATACGCTTTTCATATACATATGGTCTCCCTCCACTAATTAATATAAGCTTTTAGATTGGACTTTTTAACAAGAAATCAGAGTCAAGTTATGCCAATGTTAGTCGAATTTCACATATTCATTTTCTGGCTCACACATGAGAGGGATACTAAAATATTGTAAATTTTTATATATGGTTTCCCTTTACATTGAGAAATTGCAACTCAACTTATAAGGTGATGTATAAAATATTTGTGTCTAGAACATATGACGTATCTAAATGTTCAAGTATTTATAAGACACTTTTTTGTTTTACTTAAAGAAGGTATAATGCTACTAAAGGTTCATATGCTCTAGTCTCTTACTGAAAAAACCAAATTATCCCTCTACCTTTTCGTTTGTTCAGTTTTTCAATTAACTTGATAGGTCGCAATTTTATTTACACATATGGTATTGATGTGGCTTTTATGGTACAAAGCTGGCTCCACGTCATTTAGTTTCAAAAAATGAAAACAGAGCGTCTTCACGAGGCCTGACGACTGTTGGGCCCAACACCACACTGTTACCGCGGAAGGAAATGATTAGACATTTTTGCTTTTCACCAAAAGGAATTCACGACATGGGGTTTCTCTTTGTAAAATCTTGCACGTCCTTGTGGAAACCCTAAATCCCCTGGATTATCTTTTAACACTTATCCTGTGGTATCAAATATCAACATCTCTAAGAGACGAATTCCCAGGTCTAAAGAACCCCAGCTCTCGAAATTTCCATTAGAAGAAATCAGAGTCTCGCCGTCTCCGACCAACTGCCCTCACGATATCAAATTCAAAGGACTAAAGTCTCCGTGGCTCATATATGGCTTGAACTTAGGTAATTCATGTCGTCTTTTGTTTAGATCTAGTTCAGTGAAGGCAAAAGTTTGTGTCAAATCGGGTTCCGTCAGGCTATTGTCGGGGCAATTAATCGGTAGGATTTATTGGTCATGTCTGCTTTTCAGGTTGAAAGAAGGGAAAGTTATGGAAATATTAGTTCTAGACCAGATCTGAGGCTCACCTGAGAGAATTAATATGCTAGGCAGAACTTGTTCTTCTGTGGCCCCGTCTCCAAATTCCTTATGAAAGATTTCAAAAACTATTTTCAGTTTTGCCATCTATATCAATCTGCATCCTCATTTTTTAAAACTTGCAATCTGCAAAATCCAAACCGTGGAAGACTCATTTGACCGCAAACAGACCCACGCGCAACACCGTCGATGCGTTGGCTGCCGTAGCCACATTGACCATATAACCATTTTCCCCTTGTTTTGTACCTGAGCTTTGAAAATGTCAGACTCTGAATCCTAGTAGTAAAAGGGATGACATGGCGTCCGGAAGAACGTAGACTCAAATCAACAAAGTTCAATTTCCAAAAATCCCATCATAAATATCGCTATTGTACTACTCAACGCTTTGAGCAACCACGGTTCAATGGGTAGTGTATATCTTTTAAGCAGATTGAGCACCCACCGTGTATATTTACAAAACCAAACCACAAGTCTTTTAACCTGAATCCAAAACATAATAAACATAAAATAAGAGAATAAGTTACGTATGTTTTAACATAATTATATTTATAATATTTCATAATAATATCAAAACAAACATCAACATGTCCAATCCATTGATTAGTCTTATTAATTTACATGCCAATGGTCCATTCCATTGGTTAATCTTATGTCACACATCAATGATCTAATGAAATCACACGTTGATAATCCATTCCATCGACTAAACTTAAATCACATGTTAATGGTCCACTTCATTGACTAAATTTATATCATATGGCAATAGTCCACTCCATTGACCAATCCGTTGCTCAATATCAAACCATGGTTATGATACAATCCTAGTGACAAAGCAACCAAAATTCCCTCATTAACAAGGTTTCTACTTATTATTAATTGGTAACTCAACCCCAAAATATATTTTAGACTAGTATGTGCATATCTACAAGCCCTATACTGGGCTCATAGCGATGTTGAGCATCAATACCAACCCACAACATGTCACGCCCCGAACCTCGAGCGCATGCCCATCCCTCTCTGGTTGATAAAATTTTGCAACTTCTCAGGACGAGTCGCTGACCCATTGATTTTTAAGCACATGCAGAAGCGAAAATAAATTCCCTGACAATAATCATCTCGGGATAGAAAAGCAGGATATCAATTCATAAAAAGCACACTTTTATAAACAACGAGATTTAGGCACAAAACGAGTTCAGTCGAAAGCCTACAAAAAGGTCAACTCTCACAAGAGGCTATCCTACAACATACTAATAGGACATATCCATCGATCCTCCATACTTCTCCTCCTCAGACTTCGAGACCTTGGTCTTCCATGACCACCTTGTAAGGACCTGACCTGAAAATGGTTATTCAATAACCAGTGAGACAATGTCTCAGCAAGTCCACCTACTAAACCCATATTAGGAGGAAAATACACTTCAAGGCGCTCTAGCCACACAACCACACAATTGGCACAGAGGACTTACCTCGCCTCAGTTTCCTTCCTGCACGTCAGTACAGTTTATATCGCAATGCATATAACAACTGGAACATCTCATCAATTCAATTAATCACCAAGGTCCTGATTATAAGGCTAAACCGTTATGACATGTCTCATTCCATGTCACACGGTTTTGGTCTCATAATCGGGTGCATCAAACTCAACAATCATGCGTTCCAATTGTTAATTACACCTCTTAATGATACGGCCAACTCTACTGGCGGTCTTCTGGCATTGCCAGACGTCGTCTCACCCCCTTTGAGCACGGCAACATCTCTCAATTAGACGGCTTCCTCGAAGGAGCGTAGGTCCAGAATCTACTGCAACCCGCTACCCTAATGCATGGGTAACTCGAAAAGGGATTTAGTAACGTCCGGTATAATTGCTCGAGACTGGTTCTCTTAACCAACACATAACCACTCAATCTCGGCCCAGGACACTATGCATTGCACTCAAATGCCTCCATTAAAATAGTGATCCTGGCCTATTTCCTTCGTATTAAAAACATTCGGTGAAAATAGTCGTGCGTGAGTACACGGTCAAATTGGACCTAGAAAATTCATAACCTTCTTTTCAAAATCCCACTAGTATACATAGTATATAAAACAATTTTCGGTGTTTACCTAACACTCGGGATTTTTTGAATAAATAATGAAATTCACAATTTTTGGAATTAAATATTCAAAATTCCAATCAGCACTCAATTTGCACAAACTAACACTCAATTGTAGAAATTAACCATACCATTGCAATCAGCATGAAATTCCGATCACTGGCTATCCGAGACTAATTTCCGGAAAATGATTAATAATTAAATAATTTCTAAAATAAATTAAATAAAAAATTTAAATGCTAAAATGCCAACCTAGGCCAAAATCACTCAATTAAATACCAATACGAACCCGAAAAATTCCCGAACCCTTCTAGATAAATCACACAATTTATCTAGGCCTCACTTAATCTAATCTAACTACCTAACATGCATAATTGCATAATTAAATCACTAAATTAATCTAACTAACCACCTAATTCCTAATTAAATAAATCTAAACACCCCTTAGACGTCATTAACCTACTAAGAAGAGTTTAATAAATAAACTCACCGGTTTATTGCGGAAACCGATTCATTGCGACGACGGCGTGACGGCGGTCGAAACTTGAGTTTGCGACACATCGACGAAGCTCGGACCGGGCCTAGAACCGGCCAAATAAATCTTAGCCCAAGCTAAGGTTTATTCTTGATTTTGGGCTAGACCCAAGTTGGGCTAGGCCTGCTGAAACAATTGCGAAATGGGCTAAGATTAGGCTAGAATTATGTGTGGGCTGAACTGTGGGCTTCGTTGATTCCACTAGGCTTTGCTGGGCTATGGACGTTGAAGACGTTGGAGATTGGGCCGTTGCAGGCTGCTGGTTTGCATGGGCTAATGGGCCTTCGGTGGAGACCGAAATTTCGATCATTGCTAGGAGAAACCAAACTAGCGAAGCAGTCGTTGTGTGATAGCCTGAATTTTCTGATTTGTTTTTGATTAAATAAATCGGGCTTTTCATCGACGCGTCTATAGTGCTATTCTCTGAGTTGGCCACTCGCAAGATAACTAGACTATCTGAGGAAGCCATTAAGAAATCTAAGTGCAATAGACTTGAGAATTCGATTAGGAATCGACTACTTGACCGTGTCCATCTACCGAGATCATTACGGCACTGTCAAAATCGATCAGAGACCGGAAATAGGTCGATTCGACCAAGATATGTGATCAGAGTGTGGGTGATTCCACCTGATTGCAAAATACTTATCGGTCGGTATTAGACCGACTTTTCTATCGTTTTGGTACCCGGTGTCCGTAATTGAAATCTCGAGATTTTCACGACAATCGAGAGTCGCCAATGTATCGGAGATGTACATTGTGACTTGAGATAAATCGATTACGGGTCAATTGCACCAAAAATTCCTAAAAGTTACCCGGTAGATTAGGTCACGCTAAAAGCGCGCCGAATTGAAAATAACCGCGAATTTGAACCCGATTTCATAAAATTAAAAGTTCTACGGTGTCACGAGCTATTTTAGGAACGTCGGCTCATCCTCCGAATATTTTTCGGAGATTTCGAGATTTTTACGGAAAACCGTTTCGGACGCCGCGGAAAATTAGCAACTTAAAATCACAAACATATGGCAGGCATCTCAGCTTAATGACCAAAACGCAAAGGGAGAATTAACAACTTAAAATCACACGGCTATCATTTGCAGCAACATTACTCTTGTATTTTGACCATGAAATCCAATCACAACTAGTTCTGTTCTACAACAGAAATCCTGATCTACTTCAACACTAGACACAAAACCTAGCGGTTTTCCATATACAGATCATGATCGAGCCAAAGAGAACGATCTAAGAGAGAGCGACAGAACTTGCGCGAGACAGAGCAAATAAGAGAGAGGAATAGAGAGAGAACCTGATCCAGTGAATCCGATCCAGAGAGAAACACCGATCGAGCAAGCAAGCGTTCGATCTCCGAGAAAAAATCAGGTCTTCACGATCTCTAACCGCCGGCGCTTGATCTTCAATCGCTCGCCAATGGAGGAAAACCCTCACCTCCGATTGGAGCTCACGAAAAATCAAGAGAGAGAGAGGATTCAGAATCCACGACCCGAACGGATTGAAACAGGAATCGAAACCCTAACGGATCGAGAGTGATAGAAAGAGAGCTCATCGATCCGGTGAGCCGATCCAGAGAGAAACTCGGTTAAGCGTTGTCGTCGCCGCAACTGTCGTCGATCCAGCCACCCTAGAGAGGGAGATCACTGGTGAGCCTCTGCACCAAAGGACTGAGAGCTGAGCGAACAGGGGTTGGGCGTCGAATTCAGTGGAGAGCCGAATCAAGCCACAGATCGGGAACTGCTGTCACCGCTGGTCAGCTTCAGATCTGAGCTCCCTGCACCTCTGAGCGAGAGAGAGAAATTTGCCGACCGAACTTCCAAGGGAGAGAAAACATAAAGAACTCGTCTCTGATCCCCGAGTAAGAACCCGATCCTCGCAATCCCACACCGCCGGCCTTCGATCTCCAATCCTCGCTAATGAGAGAAAACCCTAACCTTCAACTCACTCGATGGAGAAACGCTGGAAACAAGGGCGGAAGCTTCCTCTGGTGGAAGGCGCGCAAGGCCGAGACTTCCCCCCTGCCCCCCGAGGAATGGCGGATCTCTACCGAGATTCCTCAAGGCTAGGGTTTCGAGATCTTCCATGGAAGCTCCATCGAGCAGTTACAAAGAGAGGGAGAGAAAATCCAGCGAGCCCCAATCCCCTGCCGGCGAGAGCACCCGTGAGTTTTCTTTTCTTCGAGCGAGTGCGGGAGAGAGCGAGAATCAATCACCAGAGAGAGAGAGCCCCAGAGAGAGAAAGAGAGAGAGTTCACGGAGAGTCCCCCGAGCCCGCGAGAGAGAACCAGCCAGAGAAAAAAAAAACCCCATCCCCTTTTCTATTCTTTTCTTTTTCTTTCTTTTATTTTTCTTTTTCTCTCCTTTTTCTTTTTTCGTTTTCCTTATTTCTAAGTTTTTTTTTTCCTTTTCATTTCATTTCATTTTTTCCTTTTTGTTTTCTTTTCTTCTTTTTGTTTTCTTTTTCTTTTTCTCTCATTTTTTTTGGCGATTTTTTTTTTTTATATTTTTGCAAACAATGGATGATTAAAATGTCGACGAAAATTTCGGGTGTCGACAGCTCCGAATTGAAAATAACCGCGAATTTGAACCCGATTTCAAAAATTAAAAGTTCTACGGTATCACGAGCTATTTTAGGAACGTCGGCTCATCCTCCGAATATTTTTCGGAGATTTCGAGATTTTAATGGAAAACCATTTCGGACGCCGCAGAAAATTAGCGAAAATTCAGATGGGCTAAATCGATGGAAATTGGGACTTATAAACTGAGCATGTGAGTGTCGGGGATTTACAGAAAATTATATGGGATTTTTTTTCAATGAAATGGGATATCAAATTTGAGGAATCTGGTGAAGAGTTGAAGTTTAAAATTGATAAATTTCGGAGCTTTGAAGGGGGCTGTATTTTTGGCTTCAAAATTGAATTATTTGGGAAGATTATCCACAAGAAAGTATTAAGAGACATTGGGATAAGATTTCATGCTTTTGGGGGACCAAACTTTGATTAAAGGATAAGGATATTTGACTTTTGCTTCCTTATCTTCTTTGAGGCTTCCTTCGCACTCTCCCCCTCCTCCGTTTCCTTCGCATGCCGATCTCCTTCGCCACTTTTGCATTTCATTTCCTCCTTCATTTTCTGTTTCTCTCTTCCACTCACTCTTTCTCCCGGCCAAAGAAACCCACCGACAGCCCAACGGAAGCCGCTGCCACGAAGTCCACCAACGTGCGTCTCCTTCAGCCTCTTCAATCCGCAAAGCCACGATTCAACCACCAATTGTTTCCCCCTTCAAGTCAACCCAAAACCCCGTTGAAGACTTCCCATTTTTCTTTTGCTGCCGTGCACCCTTCAATCCACTTGCGAGCTGCCTCTGCCGTTCTTCCATACTTTCCTTCGAAGATTGAAGCTGCCACTTGCCCATTAATTCCCCAGCAAAGATCAACGAAGCAGCCCCTCGATCGTCTGCCGTTTCTCCGCCCCACACGGCCACGTGGTCTTCTTCCCCAGCAGTTCGTGGCCCAGCTCCAGTCTTCCCCAGACGCAATTTGTTGACCCCAAAGCCACGCGGCCATCAACGCCGCACATCGATCTCTCCATCTTCGGCTGCCAGGCGTCCCCAAACCGCTCGAGCAACCCAGCAATTTGGCCAGCGCTTCCTCGGTCTTCCATCGCTCGACGCCAGCAAGCGACTCCCATCGTGCGTGTCTACGGCCCAGCGAAGTTCAGCCACATCAACAGGCCCAGCAGCCGCGTGAAATCAGCTGCTCTTCAGCCCATTCGCTCCAGCAAGTTGGTTCAGCCCAACCTTCACGCAAGTTAGGCCCACAAGAAATCAGCCCAGCAGAATTCAGTCTTTGATATTCAGCCCACGAATCAAGTGAAGCGCAGCCCAAGTTGAAAACAAATCTCAGTTGGGCTGAGATTTGTTGGACCTGTTTTAGGCCCGACCCAAGTCTGCCGACGCCGCCGTCGCGCCGTCATCGCGATGAACCAGTTTCCGCAATTTACCAGTGAGTTTATACTCTAAACTCTTCTTAGTAGGTTATTGATGCTAAGGGGTGTTTAGATTTATTTAATTAGGAATTAGATGGTTAGTTAGATTAACTTAATGGTTTAATTATTTAATTGAGCATGTTAGGTGGTTAGCATGGTTTAGCTAAGGCCTAATTAAATTGTGCTATTTATCTAGAAGGGTTCGGGAATTTTCCGGATCCGTATTGATATTTAATTTAATAATTTTGACCTAGGTTAGTATTTTTAGAAATTATATTGAATTAATTAATTAATTTTCGAAATTAATTAATTATTAATTATTTTTCCGGAAATTAGGTCGCGATAGTCGGTGATCGGAATTTCGTGCTGATTGCAATGGTGTGGTTAAATTCTGCAATTGAGTGTTAAATTATGCAAATTGAGTGATGATTGGATTTTTGGTATTTAATTCCAAAAATTGTGAATTTTCAATATTTATTTAGAAAATTCCGTGTGTCAGATTTTAATACCGAAAATGGTTTTATATACTATATAAAATAGTGGGATTTTAAAAAAGGAAGAATGTCAATTTTTCTTGATCGAGTTGACCGTGTACCCACACATGATTATTTTCATGCATATTTCTAATACGAAGAAAAAGGCCAGGTTCACCCTTTTAATTGAAGCATTTAAGTGCAATGCACGATGCCCTGGGCCATATTTGAGTGATCGTGTGATGATTAAGAGAAATCGTCCCAAGCTGCTAAGCTGGACGTTATCCCTATTTGGGATACCCCATGAACAACGGGAAACCGGTTGCAGTAGATTCTGTGCCCTATGTTCCTTCGGGAAAGCCATCTAAAAGAGACATGCCGTGCTCAATGGGGTGAGACGAAGCCTGGCAATGCCAAAAGACCGCCGAACAGAGAGTAGGCCGTGCTATATGCCGAGATCAAAACTAAGAACGCATGATTAATTGAGTGTGGCGTTTCAGTTATTGGAGCTTATTTGTTGCTTATGCTCGTATGTTGTCTATGATATAAATTGTACTGACCAACAGGGTGGAACCGAGACGAAGTAAGTCTCCTTAATTGTGTGATTGTGTGTTTAAGACGCTTCTTAGTGTCTTTCCCTCCTAGTCAAAGTTTAGAGCATGGACTTGCTAAGATATTGTCTCACTGGTAATTGAATAACCATTTCAGAGTCATCGAGTGGAGAACCTAGAGCAGAGAGGAGGTGATCTGAAGTATAGGTCGGATAGGACCGCTTCTTTTGGAGAACAGTCTTTTGTAGTCTTTTAACCATAGACTCTTGTACGTGACTCAACATATGTTTATAAAGGCATATTTGTTTGTGAAATTATTGTTCTACTTTCTATCCCGAGATGATTACTGTCAGGGGATTTATAATCCGCTTCCGCATGTGCAATAAAGAAAAAGGGTCGGCAACTAGTCCTGAAAGTCGCAATTTTTTATCGACTAGAAAGGGATGGGCATGCGCTCGACGATCGGGCGTGACACGTTGAAGCTGGCGGTTGACTGGGACGACAGTTCATGGATTGAAGACTGCTGGGCCAAATCTCGGTTAAATGATGGACGAACTTGCGGGCGAAGGATAGAGGAATGACGGTGGGGTTTCCTGGCCAAAGATGGAGTAGTGGAGACGTGGATGTGACTTCGGTTGCTGCACTTGGTGGTCAACTAAGGAGAGGAGAGCTTAGGTTGTTGGTTGTTGATGGAGGCTTCGTTGGTAGCTGAATTCGCGTGGCAGTGAGAGACATAGACAAGGAGAGATTTCGGTGGGGGGAAGAGGGATTGACCACGTGGCTTCAATTTGAGGCTTCGTGGGCTTCGCTGGGGTTTTGAAACCGCGTGGAACTTCGAATTTCGTGGCAAGAGAAGACTGAGATGCTGACTTGAGTGGGGTTTCGGTGAATGTAGAGAAATGAAGAGAGCAACGAACGATGAAGGTAGAAGAGGTGTGCCAATTTTGCTCACGTGGGGAGGGGAAATGGATGGGTACAAGGGAGAAGCTAGCTAAGAGGGAAGCAAAAGTCTTAAACCCTTAGCCAAATATTAAATGTTTGGTCTCCCCCACAGCCCACACAAATATCTTCTTGTCCCTAATACTTTCTAGGATGAATTGAAGCCAAAATTAGCACAAATGGATGCCAAAAACACAGCCCCAACTCATGCTCCGAATTTCCATTTTTCTTTTTATCTTCAATTTCTTCACTCAATTTTCCAAATTGAGATCCAATCTCGATGAAGAAAAATCTCGAACAATTTTCTATAAATCCCCGACACTCACAGGCTTGGCTTGAAAGTCCAAACTTGCTTAAATTCAGTCCAGATGAATTTCTGTTAATTTTCCGCAACGTCCGAACTGATTTTCCGCAAAAATCCCGAAATCTCTGAAAAATCTTTAAAGGATGAGTCGACATTCCTAAAATAGATCGTGACATGACAGAACTTTTGATTTCTGAAATCGAGTTCCAGTTTGCGGTTAATTTCAATCTAGCGCACTTTTAGCATGACATAATCTACCGAGTAACTTTTAGGAATTTTTGGTGTAATTGACCCGTGATCGATTCATCTCGAGTCACATTGTACATCTTCGACACATTGGCAACTCTCGATTGTCTTGAAAATCTCGATGTATCAATTACGGGCACCGGGTACCAAAACGATAGAAAAATTGGTCTAGTGCCAATCGACGCGTATTTTGCAATCAGGTGGAATCACCCACACTTTGATTACATATCTCAATCGAATCGACCTATCTCTGGTCTTTCATCGATTTCTGACAATGTTGTAATGACCCTTGCAGATCAACACGGTCGAGCAGTCGATTCTTAGTCAAATTCTCAAGTTTATTGCATTAAAATCCTTTAATGGTTTCACCCGATAGGCTAGTTATCTCGTGAGGGGCAATCTCAAAGAATAAGGCCATAAGCGCGTCGATGAAAAGCCCATTTGATATCATTGAAATCAAACTCGAAAATTAGGATGTTACACAACATCCTCCACAATCCACAAAGCCAAATCCAGAAATCATTTTGTATATTATCAAAAGCTTTCGCAACTCACCCCATCTGCCATGAAGACTTTTCATAAAACATTCTCAAACCATTTCAAGGCTCATCTCATAAACCGATCTTACAAAGTAAATCAAATCAAATGCGTGTCATAAAGCATTTTACAAATTGATATCTCTATAATATTCCTTAAACCATCTCAAAATCAAGAGCTTTTCGTAAAAAGTTTTGCAAACCCAAAATATATAATATTTCTCAACTTTGTTTCTTAAACAAAACATATTTTTTCACCAACAAATTCTTACAAAATTCACAACTATCAAGACGTAACAAATGCTCGATCCAAATTTTATGTTAAAAAAACATGCCTATCCATATCTCATAACATATCAAATTTTTATCATTTTTGAAAACATGAATTTACAAATTCTTAAAAGAGATAGCACTACTCATCTAGATAAGCCTCAAACCAAACAACAAGTTCACTTGAATTAGTGAACTTGCATTCCTATCATATAAGAGAGAAATATCATTAAAACCAAGTAAAACTTAATCTCAACTAACGATTCAACTAAACTATACTTATACGTCGATAAAATAACATCTACGCACTAATAAATCACATATCTAAAGCGATAATTTAAGTCATATGCAATGCGAAGCTTGAGCACAGAGCTTTGTCACGCCATAACTTTTTCCAGCGAGCCCCCTTTCAAACGTTCTTACAATCAATAGAAAGCTATTTCAATATACTACAAGGACCCTAACTTGACGGTTGCAAAATCAAGTCGGAAACCAACAAAATAGGGCCTCAAAGCTACTGGACATGCACTGTTCATCATGCACGGGAAACTTCAAAATTTTGTTTTGAGCAAATTGTAAGCTCAAATCAAAATCCATAAAATCCTACAACTTTACAACACCATATACTGACATCTCTATATAAAAACATAGCTCAACGACTCAAAAATTGAACTTTGCCACATAAACTTTCAATAATACCGAATTTTAAGCCCTAAGTCCGGAACTACTTCGATTGAATGAACATGGGCATGAGCTCTTACCGGGCATTGCATTACATAATTGAGGTGGCTTGGCGAAGCTCCCATGACAATATTTTTCTTCTTTTCCTCCTCCTTCTTCTTCTTTCTCCTCCTCCTTCATTTCTTCCCCGCACGCTCTCTGTCTCCTAATGGCCGACGCCACCCTCCCCCCCCTCTCTTCTTTGACTTTTCAATCTTTCTATTCTTTTGTTTCCTTCTCTTTTCTTTTCTCTCTCTTATTATTTTCCTTCCTCTCTCCCGAAGGCTCTCGATCTCTCTCTCCACCACCTCCTCCCCCTCCTCATTTCTCTTCTTTTCTTTTCTACTTGTGGGCCTACTCTTTAGTATTACAGAAAGCGCATGACCATTAGGGGTGTGCAAAAGAACCGAGATCTGCCCGGACCGCCTGGAAACCGGAACCACCCGAAACCGATGGTTCTTAAGGAAACTGGTCCGATTCCCAGTTCCAATTTATGGGAACCGGTGGATACCAATCCAGTTCTCGGTTCCATGGGTGGATCCGCCCACCTGCCCATTCGGATCGGACCGGTTATATTATAATAATATATTAATTTTTAATATTTTAAAAATTCGAACTTAGCAAAAGTATCTATATAGGCTCTAGCTTCTACCTCCCCTTTTCCTCCTCCCCCTCCTCAGGCTTCTCCCCATCATCCTCCTCCTTGGGGATGGGCGAACTCTAGGTCTAAGAATGGTTCATCGTCCTCGTTGTCCTCCTCATTGTCGGTCTCGAAGGAGGAGTGGGAGACGACGGAGGCGGTGGCCAAGGTGGTGGTGGTGGCCAAGACGGAAGCGAAGGGAGGTCACAACCGGTTGAAGGCAAAAAGGGGAAGGCATGGAGGTTGGACCAGTTCCTATGGATCCACCTGGGAACCGGACCGGACTAGCGGTTCGGTTCCCGGGTGGATCCATGCAACTAGCGGGCGATTCCCGGTTCTAGGTCGGGAACCGCCCACCCGGACCATGCACACCCCTTATGGCCATGGGGCTCGGGCTCGAGCTTTGCACTGAATCGTGAGCTTGTGGCCATGGCGGTCATGCTCGAGCCATGCACAGTGCCAGTGAGGATGGTATTAAAATTTTCGCTATTCTTCCTTATGTTAAATTTAACGTTTATCAATGATGAGAGCATTGTACTCTTGCTCAGGAACCGCATGTGCAGGTACATATTTGACTTTGGTTCCAAAAATTCAAAACAAGCCCTCAGCTTATAGATCAAGCCGATCCATTAACACTCTCCCGTGCAAAACAAGCTTCACATGTAAAATACAATACATGTATATAATCACATTGACTAGACAGACAAGGCAATTTGTTGGTCCCAAAAGATGAAATCACACTTCAGTTACAGAACCTGCAAAAGGATGTTTCCGCAACTTGAACCCCAGGACACAGAGCGATAACTTTTACTTGAAATGCCTGTCTAAGTAAAATTGAATGTGATACTACAGAATAAAGAGCAATCAAGACACTTTCCATATCAAAACCAAGGAATCGAGTTATGATTTTTCTATTTCACGTGCGTCCTTTAAACAAAAGTACATCCACACAAGGGAAGAGACAACTTTAATGAATCACATTGGCCTTATCTACCAACCACGGAGCTAATTGTTACGCCATTCAATGACTCAATTTCTTGGCTTTCAAACAAAGAACATGTACCCGTGGAGCCCGTGATCGAGGTTGACCTGGGTAGTTTCGGGAAGGGAAGATCCACTGTTTCGCTTTTTAATAGCAGCATAACGGAAGGCATGGTCGGTCTATTTGGGGCGGAGTCCTGCACGCACAGCAGTCCAACTTGTATGCATCGCAAAACCTCATCCGTAGAGCACGTGTCCCTGATACAGGGATCAATAAGCTCCATCCCCTTCCCTTCTTTCAAATGGTGCCAAGCCTGAAATCGTCATGCACGCATGTGACAAACAGTTTGACGTAGATGTAAACAGACGAACAGCGAATTCAAATATATATTGTTTTAATGCGCAACAACATCTGTTGATAGCACTATGCTTTTTAATGACTGGTAGTTTCTAAGCAACACACGATGGACAAGTGGAAATCAGACTGAGACCACCCTAATCAAAGGCAGTTTTAAACTAAACATTGGGAGCAGATGTAAACATCTCCTAATATGAGAGTTTTGGTGCCTAGTAGCTCAAATATAGAGAAGGATGAACTCACATAGACGATGAGACTAGAATGTTCTAGTGTGCGAAAGCCAAAGTTTTTCTTGCTAGTAATGATCTCCAGCAATAATATTCCGAAGCTGTAGACATCGGATTTGACTGAAAATAGACCTTCCATCGCGTACTCTGGAGACATGTAACCACTGCAATTAAATTGGTAGATGAGTCAGTCCACTCCACACCAATCAGACATTTGGAGTCAAATATGCACTTTAATTTTCTCACTAGGAATCCAACGTACTATGTGCCAACCACTCGATTGGTACTCGCTTCGTTCTCATTTGTACCAAAAATTCTCGCCATGCCAAAGTCTGATATTTTCGGGTTCATTTCTTCATCCAATAAAATGTTACTGGCTTTCAGGTCACGGTGGATAATCCTTAGTCTAGAGTCACGATGGAGATAGAGGAGGCCTCGTGCTATCCCTTCAATAATCTCAAAACGTGTCTTCCAATTCAATTGCATTCGCTTCACTGGATCTGCATTAAATTTTGAAAAGTGAAGAAACAACATCTGAAGAAATTTCATGACAATTCTTTCATGGAATGAAAAAGAATAAATTCAAATGTTTGCCTCAGCTTACCGAAAATAAAACGATCCAAGCTCCTGTTGGGCATGTACTCATAAATAAGCATCTTATCTTCCCCCTTAATGCAGAACCCAAATAGTCTCACAAGATTTCTGTGTTGTAACTTCGCAATTAACATAACCTCATTCTTAAATTCCTCGATCCCCTGGCTTGACTTCCTTGAAAGCCTCTTAACGGCTATTTCTTGTCCTCCAAAAAGGTTTCCCTGCAGATCAGAGGGTAGACAATTAAGTGTGCCTCTATGATATCTCAAAGTCTACGACTAGTGATCATTTAGCTTTACCTTGTATACAGGACCAAATCCTCCTAGTCCGAGCTTGTTTTCTTCAGAAAAGAAGTTCGTCGCAGCTTCGATGGAACTGAATTTGAACACCGGTATGTCAGTTCCCCCTACTTGCTTGGCATCTCTAGCAAGACCATCTGGTCCGGATAATTCAGCGGATAGCTCGTCGTTCCTAACAAGATCATCAGACAGGGGAAGTCTCTTGTTTTTCCAATTGAAAATCGAGAATCCTGCATTTAAAGTTTACTAACATGTAAATAAGAAAATAAGGACCAACAAATCATTCACCCCAGAAGAAAATCTCACCTTTCAAATTGTCCTTGAACCTCCATAACAAATATACCAGTACACCGAGAACTAACGCTCCAACCAAGAAAGTAATTATTTTGAACAGGTTCGATATTTTGCTCTTCGTTTCTATTCATGGAGAAGAGAAAGAAATTAAGTTAGATGGCTCATCATTAGTTGGTAAGTATTCAAGTATTCTACGGAATAGCCAAAGTCATTAGCACATATAAACTCTGTGACAATAGATGTTTTGTCTATCTTATGATACACGACTTCTTGTTGCAGGCGGGTCAGACAAAACAGATCTCGGTTAAGCCATAGAACGGATCATGATATGCTGATAGGAGAACCTTTTTATACATTAATGTTCAGATACTTCACCTCCATATAAGCTTGAAAATACCTAGTTAAGCTGGAGTTATTATTTGAGACTGGAAACATCTCATGGTGATCTCTGCTGACAGTGATTATTTTCATTCCTTTCTAATACTGCACAAGGCTAGATTCATGTTATTCACTTGCACTATTTGTTGAGATCCCTGACCCTTTCTTTTTTGGTCAGCATGACCCCTGACCTTCACGAAGCTAATTTTATACGTAAGAATCTCAGAGATTTCTTTTCTCCGTCACACAATCAGTGTTGGCCTTCATCATTAAAAAGAAGATCACAAGGAATAGGAAACATTACAGTAGAAAAGATAAATCAAGTTTCAACATTGCAAAGGGAAATACCCAAAACAGACCATACCTAATTCAGTCTTGGCGAGACGAATTTGGACGGTCATTCCGCACTGGGCAAAATGCTGTACATCTATCAAATTCTCGCTCCACAGCATGCACCCGATTCGTCTTCCAAAAGCATAAGCGTTGCACGAACAATTTTCCCGACACTTTACCTCACACTCATCCCTGTTTGAGGCTGAAACATTCTCTGCAAAATCCGGTAACTTCACGCCATGCAATTCCAAAAAGCCATCCATCCCACCACCATCTCCTGCTGTAAAGCTGCTGTTGTCCCGACACTGCAATTGGGTCTTCCGAGCACAACCTGCGGACCAGTTACCGCTGTTCCATTGATCTGGTGACTTTGGACTGAACCCTTTCATGCAACTACATTTGGGATAGTCCATTTCATTACATATTGCAAAATCTCCACACCTATTATAGAGGTCACATTCCTTAGCAGGCTGCGATTGCAGCACAGTCCACTCATTACTAGTCTCATCCCAGCCTAATTGCTCCTCCGTCCCATTCCAAAGTATACGGAACATCAAGAGTTTGGATCCATTCGACGGTGTGTACGTAAAATACATGCTTCCATCCGCCTCAATGGGCGTGAGACTGAACCCATATCGAATATCGCTAGTCATATTTGGCACGCCGGTGAAAAACGGCCGATTCCAATGCCCGCTCCTCCATTCCCGGCCTGACTGGCCCCAGATCACTATCTGTGGTGGAATCTGGGAATCGACGCCCATAGAATAGTTCCCAGGGGAAGGGTCATTTGATGACTTCCATGACATGAAGGCACGGTTCTCTCCAGCCACAGAGTTCCACCTCACTCTCATGCCAGGCAAGTACGTGTCTGTCGGGTGTTTGAAGCTTTGCCAATAGGAATTGCTGATATCACCATCAGCACTAGCAGAGTCGGCATCTGTTCCGGCCAAAAGAACAAGATTTCCAGAATCCTTCAGAACAGCTGTTAAGTTGGTGGCCACAGCGGAGGAATTACTGCCACTTGACCAAACTGTGCGATTATTCCCGTCTAAAACCATCAAATTTCCATCACTTGAAACTGTGAAAACTCCAGATTCACCAGAAACTGGGCTCTCCCTGTTTGCAACCCAGACGACGGTTTTAACACTAATCTTGTGGTACCAAATACCAACATATCTAAGAGATGAATTCGCAGGGCTAAAGAACCCCAGTTCGAATTTCCCAGAAGAAGAAATCAGAGTCTTGCCGTCTCTGACAGACTGCCCGCGCGAGATCGAATTGGCTGCATGAGAATACGAAAGCAGAGACAACGACACAAAAAACAAGGAGAAAAGGAAGAAACTTGCTCTGTTTTTGCCGGTGAAGGGCATTCCACCATTGACAAATGCCCCAAGCATCGCTCCGGAGAGAGGGAGAATCAAGAACTCAAGTGGAAATTTGTCAGGGTGAGAGAGGCAGTTTTAATGGCGACCCGTCTAAGGTGTGGCAGTTCATAGTCAGGTGTTGCAGTTTACACACAAGGTTGACGACTTTTTGGAAATGGGATCAACGCTGAAAAAGTGCATTGAATCGAAAGTTGAAACCTCTCTCTTCTTTTTCTTCATGTTTTTTAATAGACCGAACGTGCAGAGGGCCATCGTCGTCCATCATGATTCAGCGAAGGGCTGGTTTCAACACGAGTACAAGCGTTACCGAATAGTGTGAGCAGACTGGTTTTCCAGCAGAAGGCAACGCGCGGGACCCAGCGAAATGGAATGTTTTTCACGTGTACGGTAATCTCTCCCCTACGTCTCTTACCTAAGAGAGATCGAAATCATGCGTGTCGGTGAGGCTGCCAAGTGCTACAGCCATCGCTCCCTCGTTTTTGAAGCATGAAACACCAGAAAGTAAACTCCAACATGGGTCCCAAGCTCCTGTACGATTCATGCCATGATGTCGATTGAAGACCATTGTTCTTTAATGCAGTACTCTCCTCAGGAGCTTTCCCACTACGAAGGACGGAAAACATGGTCCGAGAAGCAAATCAGTGTGATGATTTCTAGAACGCCTTCTACAGTTGATCTTCAAGAGCGTACAGAACATCTCTCTCCTACGTCTCTTACCTAGGAGAGATCGAAATTATGCGTATCGGTGAGGCTGCCAAGTGCCACAATCATTCGCTCCCTCGTTTTTGAAGTATGAAACACCAGAAAGTAAACTCCAACATGGGTCCCAAGCTCCTGTACGATTCATGCCATGATGTCGATTGAAGACCGTTGTTCTTTGATGCAGTACTCTCCCTCAGGAGCTTTCCCACGACAAAGGACGGAAAACATGGTCCGAGAAGCAAATCAGCGTGATGATTTCATGACAAGGAAAGAACGCCTTCTACAAGGGATCTACAAGTTATGGAAGGACCCACCGCCAGACATGGTGCGACATGCTCTAAAAACCTAGTATGCTTCTCTGCTATTGGTATTGTATCCTCCTTTATTGCCCCCGCCAAAACTTCACTTCGCATGCTTTTGCATCTGTTGGGAATAACGGATCCCCGAAAAACGGATTCGACACTAAATCGAACTCCTAAAGCAATGCGGAAGACGAAGCCCGGGAATAACACGTATCACCGATCGTAAAGCACACCACGGATTCGAGCGTACCTTGTTAGCCACAGATTAGACACCAATGCCGATAAGAGGAAGAGAATTTGTCCCTTGTTCGATCCGATGACGCCTTGAAGGGAAGACAGTGTCGCCGTTTGCTTACTGTTCCTTTTTGGAGGGAGAGAGGGAGAGGAAAACGTACGTACATTTTCTGTTTTCAACAAAACGGTGCATTCTCTATCTCTCTCCTCCCTTTTATATGTCCCCCCATCCACGGGCCATATTCCCGTGGGCCGAGCTTTTGGGCCCAACATGGGCGGATGGGCCTTAAGCCCATCTCATATAAAATCATCATCTCCCACTCGCACATGGTGGGCTAAACAGGATTCTCTTTACCTCTCTTCAACATTCATACCGGTGAATAATCCATGCTACCACCATACTTTGAGAGCTCGTTGTCATACATCTGTTAGAAATATTTAGCAGCTCATAATGGGCATCATACTCCGAGTAGATTTAGTATGCAGTACCCTAGATCGATTGATCACATTTATATCTCTCTTGATCTCTTTCAAACAATGATATATATATATATATATATATATATATATATATATATATATTGTATTCACAATTATGATTATCACAAAGACAGTCATAATTAGTTAACCGGTGAATACAAAACTACAATGTGATTCTCCAAATTTGATCTTCCTCTTCCCTTCAAACTCTCAATTTCAGTTCAGATTGCTTTTCTAGAAATGCCCCATTAGATCGAATCAAACTCATGACCATTGGCAACATCCTAAGATAGCAAACACTAAATAGAAATTTTGAGAATAAGTAAGAGTCATGAGGGGACTAAAAAATTGAGGAACTCTTTTCCTCAAGAGTCTCACACGACATAAAAGTTGAGATCAAACTTTTGCTACTCTTATTGGTCGTCTCATGCATACGTAGTATGAAATACATATTACGGTAATAACTCATTTCCCATGGAGCGTTTGTCTACACCTTCAATACCGTACAGATGATAGTTCAGACATACCCAATGTCTAACTTGAGTTCACGTATATACTCATTCACAAAATTCATCGAACTCACATCGGCATCATAGACAGATAAAGTAAAATATGTGGGGTATTTTACTTTTGGACATAGTAAGTATTATGTCCTCATCTTAACACCCAGTTAAGGCAACATACGTATTTTAAGCTTGAGCTCTCGATTATCACCTAGATAATAAGCTTAAAAATAGTCTCACCTCTATTTATCACACAGTAAATAGAGGCGATTACCCGTGTGAGTGGGCTAATCTTATATCTGTCCGACATACTTTGTCAACTTAAAATAATGCACTGAGCATTAAGATGCATAAAGATCAAACAAAGATTCATAGGCATTAATGATGAAAAATACAAATTCATCAAATGCGAACGCTTCAGGGAAATTACAATCCAGTACATCAGACTCTACGCAATCATAGAGATTTCATATGGCCACAAAACACATCTCTAGGTATTGGCTTTGTCATAGAATCTGCTACCATTCTATGCGTAGTATGTACTCTAAGTTCACATATTTTCGTGCAATCATATCCTTGACAAAAGTATACTTGATATCTATATGTTTGGTCTTGCCATGATATTTTGGATCTTTGGTGTACGCTTTTGCTGCTTGGCTATCACAGTTAACCAACAATGAATTTGCAGCACTTCAAATAACACCTAAATGATCCAATAATCTCTTAAGCCAAACATCTTCTTTTATTGCTGCTGATAATGCCACGAACTCAGTTTCCATCGTGGACAAGGCTATACACTTTTGTTTCTTATTACTCCAACATATGGTGCCATTATTCAGTAAGAAAACAAATCCAGAGGTAGATTTTCTTTCATTTAAATCTCCTCTCCAATCAGCATCAGAATAGCCTTTGAGTTGCAGATCCTTTCCATAATAACTCAACGTATAATCAGCAGTCCCCTTTAGATACATTAGTATTCATTTAACGGCTTTTCAACGTGCTTGACTTGGATTGAATTGGTATCTACTCACCATTCCAACTGCATAACATATGTCAGGTCTTGTACACATCATAACGTACATCAAGCTCCCAACAGCACTAGCATAAGGAACATGTTTCATTTGTTCCTTCTCTTGTGGAGTCCTTGGACACAGTCTATGGCTCAATCCTTCACCTTTTGCAATAGGAGTGTCAATGGGTTTACAATCCCATATCCTTCAATTCAAAATTGGAAGACAACCAACTTTTGACAGTATTGACAAGCTCCATATTGCTTCCGGCAATTAGTATATCATCAACATATAATGATATGATCACAAATTGATCCTTGGATCTTTTGATATATACATAATGATCCTCATCTATCATTGTAAAATCATATGCCATTATGGCATTATGAAATCGTATATACCATTGTCTTGATGACTGCTTAAGGTCATATATCGACCTCAAAAGTCGACATACCTTTTCTTCTTGGCCTTTCACTATGAAACCAGCAAGTTGTTCCATATATATTTCTTCCTCTAATTCTCCATTGAAAAAAGCAGTCTTTACATCCATTTAATGTAACTCAAGATCCATACTAGCCACTATTGCCAGAATAATGCGAATCGAGGTAAATCTTACTATAGGAGAAAACGTATCTTCATAATCAATTCCTTCCTGTTGATTATACCCCTTCGCCACAAGGCGAGCCTTATGCCTTTCTATCGAGCCATCGGCCTTTCGCTTTATTTTGAGAACCCACTTGTTCCCAATAGCTCTGCGTCCTTTTGGAAGATCAACCAGTTCCCAAACTTGATTTGATTTCATTGACTCCATTTCCTCTTTCATTGCATAAATCCATTTTTCCTTATTAGGGCAATTTAGAGCCTCATTAATATTTCTTGGCTCATCCTTATCTTGCGGAGCAACCATAAAAGTTTCTCCTTCAATATCAAAACATCGACCGGGAATACTTTGGCGACTTGTTCGCTATATGGGAGAATGTACACTTAGCACATCATTCCCCATTATGCTCACACTCGGATTAGATAATGACGATATCATCTCATCATGTGGTTGTAATTGAGAATGAGTTGAATTCAATTCATCACTTCTCATATTACTCCCACTTGGACGAACTCCACTAACATCATTATCCTGATCCGAGGTCTCAAATAAGGAACAATCTTCCCCTATTTCGCCCTTCTTAGGAAATTCATCCTCTAAGAATGTGACATCCCGTGATTCAAATTCAGTTATACTCCCATTTTCCTGCTCACCCATGAACACATACCATTTCGAGTGTTCGGAGTATCTCATTAAAATACTCTACTTTCCTTTAGGACCCAATTTCCCAAACTTGTGAGAGGACTCATGAGTATAGACAGTACAACCCCATGGCTTAAGAAAACTTAAGTCCGGTTTTCTACCTATCCATAACTCATATGGAGTGAAACTAACTGATTTGGAAGGCACCCGGTTAAGTATATAGGCAGCAGTTAACAACGCATCACTCCAAAAAGTGATATGTAAGTTAGCATGCGCCATCATGGACCTAACCATTTCCAATAGGGTTCAGTTTCTTCTCTCCGCAACACCATTTTGTTGAGGAGTATATGGAATAGACAACTGTCTTTCTATTCCCTTTTTCATCACATAATTTTCTGAACTCATCAGATAAATATTCTCGACCTCGATCGGATCTCAATGCTTTTATTGTCTTGTCTAATTGATTTTCAACCAAGTTCATAAACCTTTTGAAACAACATAATGCTTCAGATTTATGAGAAATCAAATAGACATATCCGAATCGAGTATAATCATCTATAAAAGTGATGAAATAAACAGCCCCATGCCTTCTTCTCACATTCATTAAACCACAGACATCATAATGGATTAAATGCAGAGGAAATTCAGCTCTTTATCTTTTCCAAATGGTTTCCTTGTCGTTTTCCCTACTAGGTAATGCTCACATCTGGGCAAATCGACTTTTTCAATGTTGCCCAACAAGCCATTTTTGGCTAGTCTATTTATACGTTGTTGGCCAATATGACCAAGTCCAGCATGCCACATAATCACATCATTATCATATGAAGTAGAAGATGTGAAATAAGGGAATAACAAATATTGACATCACCACAGTCAACATTTAGTACAATTAAAACCATCCAGAAAGTGACCACAACTACAATAGTTTGTATCCAAATACAAATCTACATCGCTATTATGGAAGTTCACACATAAACCAAGCTTAACCAACACCAAAACAGACACAAAATTTCGACGAATCTCCGGAGCATATAGAACATCATGTAGGAACAAGTTGCGTCAACCATGCATGTTCAATTGGCAGGTGCCAATCCCTTTAACTTCAGCTCTGGAGTTGTTTCCCACATAGATCCACTTAGTTCCAGTTGGTATCGTCGGAATTCCACGAATGATTCTCTATCCTTCACTACATGGCCTATCGATCCTGAATCTACAGTCCACTAAGGATTGGATTCAGCCAATAATGCAGAACTTGACACATAAGCAAAGTTCTCAAATGTACAAGAGGTGTTTACCTTTTTCGGCTCACAACAGTTGCGAGTATAATGACCCTTCTTGTCACAATTGTAACACCTCACTCTTGACATTTGCTTCGTTTGAGGATGTTTTCCTCTCTTGTGTTGGTTAACTTTTGATCTCTTGCAATAAGGACTTGATCATTTGCATTCCCTCATATTGAACGAATCAATACGCTTGCGCTTAGAGCTCAAAGCCCTTTCTGAGCTAGAACCAGCATTGTAAATATCTATTTTCAGCTCACATGCCGTTAAGCGGTCTTCTACCAGCTCAAGGTGGCGCACAGCATTCTCAAGATCTTCCATAACATGGTCAAGAGCTTCTAGTGCTTCTTGCTTTTCCAGCACATATTGAATCTTCATATTCAATATTTCACAATTGTTGCCGTTCACATCAGCAATTGCGTTCTTAGTTGCTGAATCCATCAATCTGAACACATCAGACATATATGCACGAATAATTAATGCCTATCATTTATGCATCCACTTTGCACAGACCCATCATATCAATGAATAATTTCAAGTAAGGTTTCAGAATCAAAAGGTCACTACGTTTCCAATCATCCTCCAAAAATCCTAACTTAAAACTATTATTAATATAATTGTCTTATGCAAAATAAATTCTATGAAGTTACAAAAACTTCTATGAACTACCCTCAGCTAACTACCCACAGCAATCAACAATAACAGAAAGCAACAGATAATATCTAACATCCAATAGAATAACAATGCTTTCACATAATACAACTATACATTACACTAAGCAATATATACAGAGAAAAATATCAACATGGAAAGAGATATTTACACCCTTAAAACGTCTCATGATTAATCTAAGAAATAAATAGGGAATGTCCCTTCTAATCTATCAGTCAAAACATCTGAGAAAGAATGCACATTTGCCAACCATGGAAAAACTTTTGGAGAGCTTTCATGTCGTCACCAAGGCGCATTTACTCTACGCCATGTGGCGCTCAATCTAAGGGTTGAAGTTTTAGCCAACTCAATCCTATAGTACTCTCTTACAAAAGCTTCCACTAGCCCCTTGTAATCTGGGACCACGTTGACCTCCCATAGCCGATCTAACACTGCTTACCATTCAGGTGGAAGAGTGTTCATCAAAGCCGGCATCTTCTCAAAATCCGGCATAAGATAACCATTCCAGATGATTTCCTGTATCATCTAATTGACCTTGACCATGTGTGATACTAAATCACCATCAAGCCATCGATAATCAGCTAACTCTTTCATCAGCCTTTTAAGTCTAGCTCTTCCTTCGTCCGTTCTCGGGATTGTAGGTATCCGTGCATAATGCATCATAGTTCCTGCAACAAATGCAGAACCAATAAATGGATCACTTATAATCCACAATAAACAAAATGGAAAATACATAATTTTCCAAGATTCATGCAACAAATGCAGAATAAAAAATGGATTACCTCTAACCCACACAGACATAATAGAAAAAGAAACAAATTCCTTTTTTTTGTTTTTTTTTTTCGAGTCAACGGTCAAAGTCAACGGTCAACGGTCAACGGGTTAATGGTCGTCGGTCGTCGGGCGTCGGACTCAACGACCGTCGGGCTGGTTGCAACACCAAGACCATGGGACATAAACCGAGAATGCTCCACATTTGTGCAAGTTTAAGGATCAGTTTTTATTTATTTGGGCTTTGTTATGGAGGGACTGCACGTCCATTAACTTACTAACCCAATATAATCCGAAGACCCATTAATAGTCGACAATTAAGTCAACTAAATGAAAGAAAAGTTGACTAAAGCATGGCTGAATGATGACACGTAGCTGGTGTTTGGGTAGCCAGCGAAAATGTAAGGGAAGACATGCTGAAGACACGTCCAGCCCAGCTGTCCATTTCCCTTGCATCCACCGAAACATGCATCTCTTTTTCGTTAACTGGTTTTAGTAAAACCAGTGGTCTTGTGCTCGTGAGAGTGAGCGAAACTTGAGAGAGAAAGAGAGGTTTGAGCGAGAGAAATTGTGAGTGAACAGCAGAGGAGTGAACGGCCAGAGGAAGAGGAGACCGCCCTCTGCCGTGCGTGTGAGCTGCCGCCCCGTCGGCCGCTTGTCTTCGC